>NC_137609.1:41263237-41265737 GCF_963280865.1 Gymnoscopelus braueri
TAAAAGATTTTTTCAAAAAACTGTTAGGATTTAGAAAACATTTTTAAGAATCACCTCAGGTCTTAATGGGTTAAAAGACGTAGCCAAGTCTCGTAGAATTGGAGAAAAAAATGTGTGCCGCCGCGATAATCCATTCCATAGTTGTGGGCAGTTGAAAGCAGAGTAAAATGTACTTTTATAAATCCTTTGACATTAGATCGGACGGGGCTGGGTTTGTTGTGATCACATTATTTCCGGGGTCTACCGTTCTCCATAAGTCATAGGAGCACTCATAGGTTGGCGAACAGCGCCATCTATTGACGAGTGCACTCGTCAATGGCAGTCAATGAGTCACTGCAACAGTCAAAATGTTGCAAATCACTGGCCTAGATCATTGGTTCTCAAAGTGGGGTCCGGGACCCCCCAGGGGTACACCCCTGGTACAACCAAGATGTGTTAATATAGCGTCACAATCATTTTAGCCACTTTAACCATATTTTACACTTTGGCTATTCAAAAATAGCAGATCTACAAGCTCATGAGTTTGCAGATCTGCTATTTTTGAAAAATACCTTGCACACAATATTTTTTGAGATGGGGGTCTGCAGCCAAATACATATCATTTTGGGGGTCCTTGACGTGAAAAGGTTTGAGAACCACTGGCCTATAGATTGATATGGGTTCCTGCAGCGTCATAGACAGACACACAGGTGGCATCATGGGCAGCAACTGTTATGATGACGTTTTGCTCTGCAGCTGTGGTGGGGAGGAGGTGGGCGGGGTCTTAAATACCAGATATACAACATCCTATCATAAATCCCTTTCTCTTTTGCTTTGTTTTCCCAGAGATCGAAGCTAAGGAGGCCTGCGATTGGCTCCGCGCTGCTGGCTTCCCCCAGTATGCACAGCTATACGAAGGTGAGAGATCACGCACGCACGCACGCACGCACGCACGCACACACACACACACACACACACACACACACACACACAGAGCGTAGGTACAGTCTAGAGTCCAGCATTTACACAGCTGTTATGTTTGCCAGAGAAAAGCCCATTCAAACCTTTTTCCTCTCCCCCTCTCTGTATTTCTATAGCCCCCCCTCTCTGTATCTCTATAGCCCCCCCCTCTCTGTATCTCTATAGCCCCCCCTCTCTGTATCTCTATAGCCCCCCTCTCTGTATCTCTATAGCCCCCCCCTCTCAGTATCTCTATCCCCCCCTCTCTCTACCATCCCTGCCTTCTGGGTGACTATGGTTTATTTCCTGTCCAAAGGAGGGGGTCATGGAAAGGCCTTGTTATCACTACTGGGACTCTCTCTCCTCTCCCTCTCCTCTCCTCTCCTCTCCTCTCCTCTCCTCTCCTCCTCTCCTCTCCTCTCCTCTCCTCTCCTCCTCTCCGGAGTCAGTCATTCATTCATGTGATGATCATCTGCTCTCATGCAGCATGAGGCACAAACAGGAAGCAGCCCCCAGTAATATAAGCTGTAGCCCTCTGCTCTGCACCTGGTCCCTGTTTAACTGCCAGGGGCAGCACACACTGAATGCACTCATGTACGCTGTACAGCACTTGTATTGCAAGCATGCATGGACTCACACACAACTTTGCAAAAAATCAGATACTTTGTAACGAGTGCCAAAATGTCTACTGTTGAGCTATAACAGAGATTTGCATCAGACTCAAAGTCTGATGAAGAGCGTTGATTGATTGATTGATTGATTGATTGATTGATTGAATATTTTGTTAGACAGAAATGTGAAACGGCATGAGTACAGTCAAAACACTTTGTCTAAAAGGATAACGGCAAAAGAGTCCTTGCGGTCTTGTTTCCATTGGGGTCCTAGGTATTCAATTCATCAACATGTAAAAAATAGCACCAAACATTCAATATCATCACAAATATAAAACACTGTACGTACAGAGTGGGAAAAAAAGGGGGGGGGGGGCCTGTCTAAGGGAGAAGTGATAAAACTACCTCCTCCTTTGGCCTCCTGAAAGGTGAATTTTCAGGGCTGTTTTAAGGAAGCCAGTGAACCACATTTTTTAAGGGATGGGGTCGGGGCATTCCACACTTGTGTGGCAGGTGCTGTAGAAGGATCATTTATGTTTGTTCTAGGTGGTTGCACCAGATCGCTGTTTACGCTCCCTCTAGTATTGTGGCTGTGGAGGTATTTAGTCAGATATGCGATATATCCCATTTTTTATTGTTTAACCCTGTCTTCTACCCTGAGCCATCCTAGGCTAGCAAAATGTGTGGGAAAAAGGTGGGTGATGGGCCCCAGGCCGAGAAGTAGTCGAATCAGTTTATTTTGGGAGGTTTTAACTTTAAGCCTAGTCTTTAGTGACATTGAGATGTTGGAGTACCAGGAGGTGCAAGGCATAGTCAAAGAGGGGCTGAATGAGGGCTCCGGAAAGAGTCCTGAGAGTGTTAATCTCGAAAACGTCACGGCAAACGTCACAGCAAATAAAATATGTTTTTCTTACAGGATCCCTAGCGTTTATTTTATTTCATCTAACCTC
>NC_137609.1:41268237-41343237 GCF_963280865.1 Gymnoscopelus braueri
AGAATGCACATCAGACCCCCTGGAGTGCTGAGTCGACCACAAGACAATAAACACTCAATGAGCTCTGATGACACCATCTCTCTCTCTCTCTCTCTCTCTCTCTCTCTCTCTCTCTCTCTCTCTCTCTCTCTCTCTCTCTCTTTACACGCTTCAGCCACAACCCGCTTTTAAACAGCATTATTTGACAATCTGCCTTAACCCCCTCCCCCCCAAGACGGTTCTGTGGGAAGTTTTCTGAAGTGTTCGCATTTGATGCTCCACCCCGGGAGGAATTGTCTAGGGGGATTGTTTGTTTCCCAAAATACAAGCTTCGCGTTGTAGATTGGCTATTTGCGGTAAAGATCAGTGGTGTAAAGTAACTAAGTACATTTACTCAAGTACTGTACTAAGTGCATTTTTTTACTTTCTTCAGTATTTCCAATTTTCAATACTTTTACTTCTACAAAAAGTATTGAACATCTCAGAGACAAATATTGTACTTTTACTCCACTACAATTATTTGAAAACTTTAGTTACTAGTTACTTTGTAGATTTTGGTTATTACACATACAGTAACCACTTCAGCCCTATTTACATTTTGGCCATTTGAAAATAGCAGATCTACAAGCTCACAATGCGTCGTGATGCGACGCATTGTGAGCTTGTAGATCTGCTATTTTCAAAAGATTGCTATACATGAAATGGGATATTCTGCATGATGAGTACTTTAAGTACATTTTGATGCCAATGCTTTTGTACTTTTACTCAAGGACATTTTGAATTCCAGACTTTTACTTGTGAACAGAGTACTGCAGTATTGACACTTTCACTTAAGTAAGGAATTTGAGTTCTTTTTCTACCACTGATCATGGGACAGCTGTAATGTATACCTACTGTACTGCAAGACACACAGAGGGACGGACGGACGGACAGACGGTTGACATGGCGCTTTGTCGCCACACGCTGTCATTTTCCCATGTTATATTTGGAACAAAAAAAAGCCAATGCAACCATCTGCCAGTGTGTACTTAGTGTGTGAACGTAGGAAATGTAAACAGTGAACAAAGAAAGCCATGCCCACGTTGCTATTAGAGGCTCTGAGGAAAAGAAACACTTACCCATTGACAGAAAGGTTGTAATATAGACGTGTAAAACCCCACCTCACAAAAACATGTTTTAGCCACCGTGTATGATTGCTTTGGGGTTTTATCTAGAACAGTAACTATAGGCATAGTTTGTTGTCTGTGTACGGTATTGTGTATGTATTTATGCTGCCTTTAGCAGTGGTGTAAAGTAACTAAGTACATGTACTCAAGTACTGTACTTAAGTACAATTTTTTTACAAAACTTTTACTTACTGTAAGTAAAACATGTGAGTATACTTTTTCCATCACTGGCCTTTAGACAGATGCTTGTCTGGGTGGGTACAGTCACTGTTCCAGATGTGTAACAAGAGAAGCCTCTGCTACGTTGAATAGAGGTCATTATGGATGTACAGTATGTAGTCATTCTGGTTGAATAGAGGTCATTATGGATGTACAGTATATGTACTTCATCCTGGTTCTAAGCTTGGATCTTACAATCAACCCTTAACCACACAAAGCGTCATGAACTTGTGTTATTTGTTGGTGAATGTTTGCCCGAAAACAGGGATGCTATAGGCTAGTGTTCCAGGTTCCTTGAGGGCTTGGGGGGATGTCTCTGGGGGAGGGTGAGCAAGCTACGTGCGTGTGTGTGTGTGTGTGTGTGTGTGTGTGTGTGTGTGTGTGTGTGTGTGTGTGTGTGTGTGTGTGTGTGTGTGTGTGTGTGTGTGTGTGTGTGTGTGTGTGTGTGTGTGTGTGTGTGTGTGTGTGTGTGTGTGTGTGTGTGTGTGTGTGTGAGAATTTAAACTGTTTTGTGCCATGAGTAGCTCTACACAGCACGAGTTTTTTTCACTGCAAATTTAAAAGCATCAACTTGTAAGAATGAGGCAAAATATAATATATTTATTTATATAATATATACATTTATGTAATATAAAGTAATTTTTTGATTGATTGAACACTTTATTAGTCAGAAATGTAAACAGCACGTGGTACAGTAAGACATTAAAGGGACAGTTCACCCCAAAAAAATCTTATTTTCTATCAATTACACACCCCATGAAGCCTTGAATTCATGGAGATTCTGTCGTATTCCTAAGCCAATAATTTGATGACCAGCGGAAAGATGCTAATGTCTCCGGTAGGAGACTCGAAGTTGACTCTTTGAGTCTCCTATCGGAGCCGCCGCCGCCGCCAGTCAGTGTGTCATGAGGGTATTGAGGACACTGTCCTTTTGACTATTAAACTATCTTAATAGTTTGATGTGGTTAAGGATCCAGATTCCAACTGACTGCACGCTCATCCACCCCCAGCCTACTAAGGGCTCGAGGGGGGGAGGAGGAGGAGGGGAGGAGGAGGAGGAGGAGAAGTAGGAGGAGGTGGGGTCATGGAGTTTTAGCGAGAATAGAGATGGGGACGGGGGGACGGGGGCGGGCGTTTGAGGCCAGCAGGCCCCGGGGGGGCGGTGGTCATGAGAGGAATATGATACACTGTGGTTAACAGACTAACAGCTAATTATGTTATTTTCTATTCTTGTGCGTTTGGTTCTCAGCTGCTCCTGACCAGAGCCTTTGAAAATAAAGACAGAGTTATACGTCACTCTTTGATCTCAAACGCCACGCAATCACATGGTTCATTTATTTATGGAGTGTGGCTTCATAAACACTGAATATGAATGGAGTTCAATGCTGGAGCTACACAGTGTTTGGAACTACTGGTCGCCCCATGGCAAGGGTTACTTTCACATTCTTCTTGTTATTTTTAATTAAGTTTTATTTATATAGTTTTTTATTGTTCATACCAGCAGCAGTTTGTACAGGATATACATTACTTTGAAAAAAGGGGGGTATAAACGTTTAACTTTTTTTTTTTGTATTTAGATTTTTTATTAACGCGAGAACATTGGCTTCCATTATAGCATGCTAACTTTCCAGGAATAGAAATCCTGCAGTTTCTATTAGCTTGGATTCCCCATCAATTATGTCACTGGTAGGTTTCTGAACTGTCCTCAGCCCTCCTCTGAGACACAGAGCGAGTAGACAGAAATGGTACCATAATATAATGAGCATAAGTGAGGACCAATTATATGAAGACAGGTTGAAAATGGGTGAAGTTGTCCTTTAATTCTCTGGTGTGATGAAATGAGATGAAATGTGAATAGATGAGATCGTTGCGGAAACGTCTTATCTCCATATTTTTATAAATTAACGCCCTACTTGATCATACTACAGTCTCACACAAAAGTATCAAAAGTACCAGATCTACAAGCTTGACGCGATGTGTTTTGAGCTTGTAGATCTGCTACTTTTGCACCTGACAGAGATGAGATGAAATGAAATGCGATTTTAGATTTTATGAAATGAAATGATGTGATCTGACTGTGTGTGTTTGTATGTGCACATGTGTGTGTGTGTGTGTGTGTGTGTGTGTGTTACAGACGCCTCAACACCCTGAACAAGTGTGCGTCCATGAAACTTGACGTCAGCCACTCCAAGAAGAAAGTGAGTTTGCAATTTTTTTCCTCAATTAATAATTTGTATTGCTCCTCAGTTTTGGACAGTGGGGTAATGGTGATTATTTTTTTCTCAGGGGAACGGTATTTTAATGACGTCACATGCACGCGTGCGCACCGGTAAACTTGTTATGCAAAGTAGCCATTTGGGTACTTCCAGTGGAACGCTGTGGTGTCCCGTGTAGCGACCAAAACACCACTGGTTTTGGACAAATACAGACCTAAAAAAACAACATCTTGGACAGAACATGTACCAACACAAGCAATATCAAGAAAAACAAAGAAACATGAACACACAGATGCAAAGAAAAGTAAAAAAAAGAAAAAAAAGAAAAGAAAAGCAGTCCTACATACAGTATCAATTACATTTCTCTTTGTCGTACGTATGTGTGACAAATATTAAGCCAACTCCTGTAAGTCAGCCATTTTGAATGCTAGCAGGTCTTATAGGAATGCTAGCATTAGATTTTTGGGTTGATGTTGTGTAAGGGAACATGATGTTCTGTGCCTGGCAGCCATGAATGGACTGCATTCATTCATTCATTCATTCTTATTCCACCACGCTGTGTTTTTGCGTTGAACTTGTACACTTGAACACAGTAAAATGACTGTGTGGGATTCTCTCTATGTGGTTTAAATCAGTGGCTCTCAAAGTGGGGTCCGGGGACCCCCAGGGGTCCTTGAGGGGTTGATAGTTAGGAACCAAATGGACCCTAATCCATTTGGTTCCATTTTTAGCTCAAGACCCTAAGAGAAATTAGACATTTGCCCGGGACCCAAAATAGTGAAAGTAGTAGATCTACAATCTCACAACGTTTCGCTTTTTTTCCGGGTTGTGAGCTTCCAGATCTGCTATTTTTACAACTTCTTAACCGTTTATTTTATTTTATTTTATTTGCAGAACTTATTAGATTTTTAGATTTTATTCATGAAACTTTTTAAAATCTTTTGAAACTCATTGTTTGGGAAACACAATGCTACACATTGTCCCCAGATCAAAATGTTGTCAAATGGGGGGTTCTGTGGCCCTAATGCATATCAAACTGGGGGCCCTTGAAATTAAGATGGTTCAGAATCACTGCTATGGCCGTAAAGGTCTTCTCGTCGGGGGGCCCTGAGATATCTTTTTCAAATGGGGGTCCGTGGGCGAATGTTGTATGTGTCAATTTGGGGGTCCTTGGCATGAAAAGGTTTGAGAACCACTGGTTTAAATGAAGACTCCCTTTGTCTGCACTGTGTTGTAAAACATGTGATGCAACACAAGCCCTTTGACACCCTCTAGTGGTGGTTGATGTGATGATGTAGCCTGGCATGGCCAGACTGATATCACTGTGTAGATATCAGTCTGGAATCTCTGAGCGGAACCTGCATTTTAGGGCGACAAAATAAAATGCATAATTTTGGATACTGGGCCCTGATTGGTGCCCCACAACTTCGGGGTCAGCTCCATCCTCCATCCTTCACTCTCTCACCCTCTCTCTCTCCCTCTTTCTCTATTTCTCTTGCTCTCGCTCATCGTCTTTCTCACTCTCCCTCCCTCGTTCCCTCTCTTTATTATCTCCCTCTTTCTCTCTCTCCTTCTCCTCTGCTTCTTTCCCTCTGCCTGATTGATTGATTGATTGATTGATTGATTGAATCATTTATTAACAGTTTGCAAAAAGTACTGAGGTACAGTTATACAATAATGCTAAAAGCTCCAAGGGCTTGTTTCCATTGTGGTCCTGTGTATTCACTTCATCCCTTTCTCTCTCTCTCTCTCTCTCTCTCTGTCTCTCTCTCTGTCTCTCTCTCTCTCCCTCTCCAGCCTGATGACTCAGATGAAGACGACCCTCTGGCCATCAGCAAGAGGTGGACGTTCGAGTGGAGCAGCCGCCGCTGGTCCCGCCTCCAGGACATCCACTTCCTGTTGGAGGACGGCGCCGACGGCGGGGGAGGAGGAGGAGGAGGAGGGAGCAGCCCCCCGCGGGGAGGAGGAGGAGGAGGAGGAGCGGAGGGGGGGAGCAGAGAGAGCGTCCTGACGGACCTCAGTGAGCAGGAGGTCACAGAGATCTCCTCCCTCCACAGCGAGGACTCCATCCTGCCCGACTCTGTGTCCATGGCCTCGCTGTCCGCCTCCTACCACCACCACTCCCCTCCCACCAGGTTAGAACAGTTCAGTCAGCACAACTCATCAACGGATTTCAAAATGAGCAATATATTTATTTTTGGCTGCCCTCTCCTTGGTTGGCTTTAAACAGACATAACTCCAGTTCCCAGCATGCTAAACTTCCCAAAGCTGCTGGGTGCTCTTAGACGGCCAATAGGTACAGGCTGTAATCGTTTAAGCCCCACCCCCTCTGTGGTCCTATTGGCTGGGCTTAATAGGGACAGGCTGTATTTACTTAAGCCCCACCCCCTCTGTGGTCCTTTTGGCTGGGCTTTAAACATCCATAACTCCAGTTCCCAGCATGCTAAACTTCCCAAACTTGGTAAGTGCTCTTAGACAGGCAGTAATTGCTTAAGCCCCGCCCCTCTGTGTTCCTTTTGAGCAGCCTTGAAATGAATGGACAGGGATTTAACATTGTTCCTCTAGTTCATATAGCTTAATGAAATTAACTCACCAAAGGCACCACTCACTTCACACTGGGTGTGATTTTCAACAAAAAAAATGTTTTCTTCTCATTTTTGTTAACCCTTGCAGGGACCTGCCCCACTACAACTCCCTGCCCTCCAAGAGCCGGCGAGCCGCCGGCGGGTCGTTGGGCCGCAACCGGGCCAAGGAGTTCCTGCGTCGCATGGAGATGATGCGTACCTGGGGGCCGTCCTCCAACAGGCGGAAGTCGTCGTCCAGCCGCCGGCCGCCACTCGTCATCGGCGAGCCCGTGCTGCAGGGGGCGGAGCCACAGGCCCTGCAGGTCCTCCAGTGCACGCCCATCAGCCAATTGGAAGGCGGTGGCAGCCCGACGTCGACGCACGCGTGCCAATCCCGCGGCGTTGGCATCGGCGGGGAAGACTGGGCCGCCGACGGCCCTTCTTCCCCCGAAATGTGCGACGTCGACCGCCTGGTGCTGAGCTGCAGCGCGCCGACGACGGGCGGCCAGAAGGAGAACAGCGCGCGTAAGAAACCGCGGCGCGCCGCCAGCAAGAGAGGAAGCATTTACCTGGAGGACATGGAGCTTCCCTCCCAGGGGAAACGGACGGAAGGCGCCGGCGGCGGCGGCACGGCGGCAAGCCAGTTCGGCAGGAACCAGTTCCGCTCGTACGAGAACCTCCTGGTCCACATCCCCAAAGACCACAAGCCGGGCACCTTCCCCAAGGCGCTGTCCATAGAGAGCCTGGCCCCGTCTCCCACCGACCCCCGACATCATCACCACCGCCACCACCACCCCGGCGGCGCCACGCCTCTCCTCCTGGGCCCCGGCGAGCCCTGGTCGGGGGCGAAGGTCGCGGGTCTTCTCTCCAAGAAGCCGCCCCACTGTCCCGGGGCGCCGCGCGGCAGCAGGGTGAGCGTCTACGACAACGTGCCGGGGTCCCACCTGTACGCCAGCACGGGCGACCTCATGGACCCGGGGAAGGAGGACGACCGGATGTTCCCGCACCTGGACGACGTCTTGCAGCACGTCAGCGGCCTGCAGCAGCTGGTGGACCACTGGTCGCGCAGCGTGCTGCCCGAGGGCGACGGCGAGGAGGGGGAGGGGGAGGGGGAGAGGGAGGGGACGACCACGCCCAGCGACGGCGGCGGCGGCGGGGAGCGAGACGGCGTCTCCCTGAACGACAGCGACTCCACGGGGACCACCACCGGCGGCCGGGAGAGGAGAGACTCTGGAGTCGGGGCTTCTCTCACCAGACCGCGGTAAGCATGGATCTGATGTGCATCGGTATTACTGTAGCTCAATGGTTCTCAACCTGTGGGTCGGTAGCCCCAGGGGGGGTCCCCACATGATTCTTGGCGGGGGGGGACTCCCCAGATGACAGTGAAGTGACGATTTAAGCACTTTTAAGACCTTTTTAACCCATTAAGACCTGAGGCCGCTTCTAAACATTTTCTAAATCCTAACAGTTTTTCGGGAAAAAATGTAAAAAATTAATTTTCACGATTTTTCAAAAATAGCAGATCTACAAGCTCATAGCGCGGCACGTCCCCAGTTCAAATATGATAATTTTGGGGGGATCCCCAGTTCAAATAATATTTTGTTAGGGGGTCCCCAGTACAGTCACACGCACAGTTTACCATCACTATTGTGATGGTAAAACATAAAGGTTAGACATATCCATTGTAGCATGGCATAATTTCTTTCTTTTTTTTTTATCAAAAAGGATTGACAATTTTAGAACATTGCGAAAGTTGCAATCATAACGCAATCATATGAAAATTACTTTTCAGGGACCCAAGTATATTTTCAGATGCATTGTCTCAAGTTTTTGTATAATTTGAATCGTGCTAAGCATGGATCTGATGTGCATCGGTATTACTGTAGCTCAATGGTTCTCAACCTGTGGGTCGGTAGCCCCAGGGGGGGTCCCCACATGATTCTTGGCGGGGGGGGACTCCCCAGATGACAGTGAAGTGACGATTTAAGCACTTTTAAGACCTTTTTAACCCATTAAGACCTGAGGCCGCTTCTAAACATTTTCTAAATCCTAACAGTTTTTCGGGAAAAAATGTAAAAAATTAATTTTCACGATTTTTCAAAAATAGCAGATCTACAAGCTCATAGCGCGGCACTCGGTGCCGCGCTATGAGCTTGTATATCTGCTATTTTTGAATAGCCTAAAGAAATCTAAAAGTGACACAGATGCGTTCCAGGTATTAATGGGTTAATACCTCAAAAAGAAAGAAAATTAAAAGACCATCACTGCATAAAAAATGATCAACAAACTACTATAAAAACTGGTCAAACGTTGGCCAAATTGTCAAATAATATAAGAAAGAGGCAAACATAGCCGATCTACAAGCTCACAACGCCTAAACGCAAAATATAATGCCTAAACTCCTACATTCCAAGTGCTTGTCAGGGTGAGGGGTCCCCAGTTCAAATATGATAATTTTGGGGGGATCCCCAGTTCAAATAATATTTTGTTAGGGGGTCCCCAGTACAGTCACACGCACAGTTTACCATCACTATTGTGATGGTAAAACATAAAGGTTAGACATATCCATTGTAGCATGGCATAATTTCTTTCTTTTTTTTTTATCAAAAAGGATTGACAATTTTAGAACATTGCGAAAGTTGCAATCATAACGCAATCATATGAAAATTACTTTTCAGGGACCCAAGTATATTTTCAGATGCATTGTCTCAAGTTTTTGTATAATTTGAATCGTGCGTATGAAATGTGTTCTGATGTAATGGAATATTTCCCCCTGCACATTCTGATAACTTGGTCCTTTGTCATTCCTCGTTCTCCAGGTTACGGTGGCCGAGTTTCAGGATGTCCGACCCTCTCAGCCAACCAGGGTCCTCGCTGCAGATCAGCAGCCAATCAGCAGGCCAGCTCAGCCTCCTGCGCAAGTTCTCCCTGCTCCGTCTCACGGCGATCATGGAGAAATACTCCATGTCTAATAAACATGGATGGACCTGGTGGGTACACGCACGCACGCACGCACGCGCACGCACGTACGCACGCACACACACACACACACGCACACACACACAAACACATACTGACAGACAGTCTGATAGCCTTTCATAGACTAAAGTTTTGAAATAATTGTAGTGGAGTAAAAGTATGATATTTGCCAATTTGCCAATTGAGTAAATGTACTTAGTTACTTTACACCACTGCCAATATGTTTCAACAATAAAACAATTATAAATAAACATTTGTGTTTGTCATGTTACTCCGCTAAAACCCCAGTGATCATGAACTTTGGTCAGTAATCATAATGCCCCTTTTCTTTACCACAAGGAACACAATCATTTCGATGCTGTGTGTATACTGTAGCTACGGGGCAATAGTTTGATAAAGCCATTTCCGTGTCTCTGCAAAAAGAGGCATTTCTCAGTAATTCTTCCTGAATACCCAGAGGCTTTTGACCTTACTGGAACTGAAACCACTTTAAACCCTGTCATGCAAAGCAGATTTGTGTTTTCCACCAAATGCAGACTTGCACTCGCCTGTCACAGTGAACAAAAGTGACTTTTGCAAGTCGCATTCCACCCCACTGCTAGTCTAACGTAACCACATTAACTGAACCCAAGATTTCCTATTCTATGGCGAACATTTGCCGAAACTAGTCGATCTACAAGCTCACAATGCGAGCTTTTGGATTTTTTCAGCGAAGACATTTGGTGTAGAGGGGGAAGAAAAAAGGAGGGGCCTAGACAAGTTTAGAGCCATGGGGGACTCCAGTCAACTACACGTAGGGATTAAATGGTTGATGAACCCAAAAACCTCTTGAGTTCGGTTGATATGAGTAGAATGAGAGCTTGACATCTGCTTGAATCCATTAAATAATAATATTTTATTGCCCCACAATGTCTGCTGGTGTGTCTGCCTGTAGGCTTTGTAGAAGCAGCTGTACTCTGTACACACTAAAACACTGGGTCTGAACGCAGTTTTATTGGGTCGCGAGTAAATATCCATTTATTTTCCGTTTCCTACAATTTGTTTTGGATTATTATTATTCCAAAAGATTTTCAAAATCTTTCTGTCTGTCTGTCTGTGTTAATTTAATGACAGTGTGCAAATGGACCTATTTGGATCCAAAGTGGATTCATTTTCACACTCTCTGACTTGACAGGGTTGTGCTGTGTGTATGTGTGTGTGTGTGTGTGTGTGTGTGTGTGTGTGTGTGTGTGTGTGTGTGTGTGTGTGTGTGTGTGTGTGTGTGCGTGTGCGTGTGCATGCTTGCATATGTGTGGCTGCTATTATTAGTTCATAATTTCACACATTCCAATGTACTGTTAGTTTACAGAACACACAGGAAGTGACATCATCAGATGGTCAGACATGGAAAGTCCCTGTGATTTCTTCAGGGTCCTGACCTCTCTCTCACTTAAACACATTCTTTCCACTGTGTGCACACGCACGCACACACGCACGCACGCGCACGCACACACACACACACACAATTTAGATTGATGCTGTCTCATTTGAAAGATTTTTGTATGCCTTTATTGATAGTTTTCAGTGTAGATAGACAGGAAAAGGGGAGAGAGAGACGGGGAGAAACGCGCAGCAAAGGTCGGGAACGGGACTCAAACCCGCGACTCGCTGTCAGGCTGCATTGAGCCTACAGTAGGTGCTCAGACTGCTAGGCCAGCGATCCGGGGCCGATGCTGTCTCATTTTGCCGGTGGGACTATGACCAATAATGACTCTCTACATTATGTGCAGGTCTGTGCCAAAGTTCATGAAGAGGATGAAGGTGCCGGACTACAGAGAGAGGAGTGTGTTTGGCGTCCCCCTCATCGTCCATGTGCAGCGCTGTGGTCATCCTCTGCCTCTGTGTCTGCAGCAGGCTCTGGCCCACCTCCGGACACACTGCCTGGACCAGGTCTGTCACAACTAGGGCTGTGAATGTTTTGGTATCCCACGATTCGATTTGGATTCTTGAAACGTTTGCTTTCAATGAGGACAGAGCTAGCTGTATTACTTCCTGTTCCATTTTATCAACCAGTGACTGAATCAACAATAAAATATATCCCCGCACACCGCCACTTGCACGTTCATTAAATACCTTCTCTTGAACGTTAAAGTGGCAGTGTGGAGGTATATCTTTTGTTGTTGATTTCGTCTGCTGTTTGTTGACTTTTTGCGATTCGAACTCCGGTCTCCCCCGTGGAAGGCCAACATCTTAACCGCTATTAAAAAATAATAATAATAATTGAAATAGGGCTGAAGTGTTTTGTAATAATAATTCAAATCTACAAAGTAACTGGAAACCACCATACTTAATCCACCCTTCTCTCTCCTTGTCCTCTCTTCTTTCTGCCCCCCCCCTGCCCTGTGTGTGTGTGTGTGTGTGTGTGTGTGTGTGTGTGTGTGTGTGTGTGTGTGTGTGTGTGTGTGTGTGTGTGTGTGTGTGTGTGTGTGTGTGTGTGTGTGTGTGTGTGTGTGTGTGTGTGTGTGTGTGTGTGTGTGTGTATTATCTCAGGTGGGGTTGTTTCGTAAGTCGGGGGTGAAGTCTCGTATCCAGGCTCTGAGGCAGCAGTGTGAGCTGTGTCCAGAATGTGTGGTATATGAGGACCAGTCAGCATACGATGTGGCCGACATGGTGAAACAGTTCTTCAGAGACCTGCCTGAACCTCTGCTCACCAGCAAGCTGGGGGAGACCTTCCTGCATATATACCAGTGTAAGTCCACTTACTGGTTACTGTATAGAGTATACTCTTCTTATTCACCTGTTTCCCAGACTGTGTGTTTTCCACTTACTGTCGATTTGATCCAATGAAATCCAATGAAACTGGTCAGATGACCAATGGTATCCAATGAAATCGACAGGAAGTGGAAAACACACAGCCTAGGAAACAGGTGAATAGAGCAAAAGATTTCAGGCCAAGGACCCCTTAGCTGAAAGAGAGAGGAAGCAGGGACCTCCCACTACATATTGTATGAAATTATGTTGCAGTTTTATTTACTTATCTTTTCTATTAACCCATTAAGAGCGGGAACGCATCTGAGTCACTTTAGATTTCTTTGGCTATTAAAAAATAGCAGATCTACAAGCTCATAGCGAAGCACCGAGTGCCACGCTATGAGCTTGAAGATCTGCTATTTTTGAAAAATCGCAAAAATGTTTGCAAATCTTTGAATATTTATTTTTTATTTTTTAAGCGAACATTTTTTACTGAAATCTTTGCTTCTGGGGGGTCCCTGGAACAACATATTTTGAGATGGGGGTCCGTGGCCAAATACATATCATTTTGGGTCTGCATAGAAGAGTAGGGGGCCCAGTATAGACCCCTGGGGAACTCCGGTCAACGCAGTATATAGGGTTTTTTAAGTGGTTTAGATGAATGTTTAGAGATGTTTTCCTCTCTGGTTCTTTTTATAGACGTCCCCAAGGACCAGAGGTTGCAGGCCGTGAGAGCGGCCATCTTGCTGATGTCGGACGAGAACCGGGAGGTGCTGCAGACGCTGCTGTACTTCCTGCGTGATGTCACTTCCTTGGTGGAGGAGAACCAGATGACTCCCATGAACCTTGCCGTGTGCCTGGGGCCCTCGCTGTTCCACCTCAACATCCTAAAGAGCGAGATGCTGTCGCCACGGTAACGCACCACACACATAGACACAAACACACACAAACACACGCACACGCACACACACACACACACACACACACACACACACACACACACACACACACACACACACACACGCACACACATTTTTGAATTATTTTATTTGGATCTGCAAAAAAAGCGCAATACATTGATTGATTGATTGAATATTTGATTAGACATAAATGTAAAAACAGCGCTAGTACAGTCAAACACTTTGTCTAAAAGGATAACACCCAAAAATTCCTTGCGGTCTTGTTTCCATTGGGTTAGGTATTCAATTCATCAACATATAGAAAATAGCACCAAACATAATAGATCCAAACACTGATCAGAAGAAGGTTACATAACGATCAAACCAGACACAACTGCTGCACATGCTTATTAACAAAAAATAACAAATTGATGACATAGATACTACTATATACAGAAAGTGACAGATGATGTTCTTTTTCCTCCCCCTTAGCTACTCAAGGATATATGAAACTTTGTTTTCTCAAGATAGACAGACTGCACATGATAGCTGAGATAGAACAGTACTATTTATTTAGCCAATTTTTTTCGCATTCGTCTTTTCAATATTCACGGAGCACAGGTTTGTGAACGTGGCCCAGACTCCCAAACACAAGAACAATAAGTTGACAGTTATATGTATTTGTCTGCGGCCAAATACATATCATTTTATATTTCATGGGTTAATAAGCATGTTCAGCAGTTGTACTGTATCTGGTTTGACCGAGGCTGTCTCCGCTCTCCGCTCATGTTAATTTGCCATCTCATATAATTACTCGAGTTCTTGTCATCTCATGTCATCTCATATCACTCCATTTCATGTCACATGACATGATGTGACGTTGTCATGTCAACTCATTATGTCCCTATATACTGTAGGTCGATCCAGAGGAAGTACACCACAGGGCGTCCGGACCAGAAGGACCTGAATGAGAACCTTGCTGCCACCCAGGGCCTGTCACACATGATCCAGGAGTGTCACCGACTCTTCCAGGTGCGTCTTAGAGCAGTGGTTCGATCCCCAAACGTTTTAGCTCCAGACCAAAAGGAGAAATGTGCTGATGTCTCTCCGGGGCTATATATGGAACTATACGGGACGCTTCCTCGCCACTGGGTGGGGCTTTCGCCCGACTGGACTTGAGAAGTCCCTTCGGTGGGGGAGTTGTCACATTCTAATACAGCCCAAAAACCCTGTTCTAGCACCTGACTTGGTGGCATGCCTTGCTAATAAATGGACTGCCAGTCCCATCTTCCTGGGATCAAATCCCGCTGCCTCCACTATTTTTCCAACAACCGCAGATATTTTTTTTGCCGATAAATTATAGTTTTTGACCGCAACGGAGGTACGGCGTCTCAAGCGAACTTGTGCCACGAGAGGCACCGCCGAGCGAGCTAAAGCGAGCGAGTTGCCGTGCCGAACGTTGTCATGTACCCCAGTGTTGATTTTGATGTAGTTTTAGTCATAGTCTTTTGAATAAAATTCCATTTTGTTTTAGTCATATTTTAGTCATCTGAAATGTTTCAGTTTTTGTCTAGTTTTAGTCGACTAGATATCATAAGATTATAGTCGACTAAATGTACAGTTGATTTAGTCGACTAAAAAGTATTTTGCCGGTGCCTTGATGGCGTCATAATGCCTGCTTTTACACTTGGTTGCATGCTGAAAATAGCAGATCTACAAGCTCACAACGCGTCGCAGCGCAACGCGTTGTGAGCTTGTAGATCTGCTATTTTCAGAGCGCAACACCTGAGCGCAACCAAACATAAAATTACTTGTCTTTTAGTTCAACTGGATCTCTTCTCCATTAGTCCCTCCATAACATTTTACAGTCTAGTTTTTATTTGTTGACGAAATTGTCAATATATTTAGTCGTAGTTTAAGTCATCGTAGCTTAGTTTGTATTTTGTTTTTATTTTGTTTTCGTCCGTGAAAAAAGTTAGTCGACGAACATTTTCCGTCATAGTTTTAGTCGACGAAATCAACTTTAGGCACGGAATCGTAAATCTGAAACGTTGTTAGTTTCCGTTATATAGCTATACTAACCTTGGTGCGTGTGCCTGTCCGTCTTGCCCTCTCTAGATCCCAGAGGAGATGGTGACTCAGTCTCGTAACTCCTACATGGAAGCGGAGCTGCTGGCGCCCCCGCTGGACGAGCTGTGCAAGGGCGGGGAGGAGGACGTCGGGGCGGTGGAGGAGGAAGAGGAGGAGGAGGAGGAGGAGGAAGAGGAGGCGGCGGCGGAGGAAGAGGAGGACGAGGAGGAAGGCTCTTACCACGCCCACCTGGAGGGACTGATCCAGGCTCTGCTGAAGGAGGCCAAGGACAAGAGCAAAGGCTGGGTGTCGCGCTCTGCCGCCGACCACACGGAGCTGGCGTCTAAGAAGGTGTGTGTGTGTGTTTGTATCAGTGGTGGAGAAGTACTCAGATATTTTACTTAACTCACTCACCGCCAGAATAAATACTATAAATAAATCATCCACTGCCAGCGATTTTCTTACCTTTTCAAGTAGTCACAGAATATTTATCTCCAGTGTGGTGGAAAGTAACTAAGTACATTTACTTAAGTACTGTACTTAAGTAAAATGTTGAGGTATTTGTACTTTATTTGAGTATTTCCAATTTCCAATACTTTTACTTCTACTCCACTACATCTCAGAGGCAAATATTGTACTTTTACTCCACTACATTTACTTGAAAACTTTAGTTACTAGTTACTTTTCAGATATAAACTATGATATTATAAAACATACATTAACCACTTTAGCCCTATTTTATACATAGCGGCTATTTGAAAATAGCCGATCTACAAGCTCACAACGCGTCGCATCGCGACGCGTTGTGGGCTTGTAGATCTGCTATTTTCAAATATTTAGTACTTTTACTTTTGGTACTTTAAGTACATTTTGATGCCAATACTTTTGTACTTTTACTCAAGTAAATTTTTTATTCTGGACTTTTACTTGTAACAGAGTATTTTTATATTGCAGTATTGGTACTTTTACTTAAGTAAAGAATTTGAGTACTTTTTCCACCACTGAGTATGATCAATCAATATCTGCAAAGTAACTACTAGTAACTAAAGTTTTCAAATAATTGCAGTGGAGTAAAAAGTACAACATTTGCCTCTGAGATGTAGTATTAAAAATTGGAAACACTCCAGTAAAGTAAAGTACAGTACTTGAGTAAATGTACTTACACCATTGGTTTTGCATTACTATACTTGTGAGGACAAAATGTCCCCCACAAGTATAGTGGGGAGAAATAGACGTTGTGAGGACCATTCTCCTGGTCTAACTGTGTGTGTGTGTGTGTGTGTGTGTGCGTGTTTGTGTGTGTGTGTGTGTGTGTGTGTGTTCCGTCAGGTGGGGGACGGGAACCCCCTGCGGCGGTGGCGGGCGTGCGTGGAGGTGCCGGCGTCGCCCAGCGACGTGCTGCACCGGCTCCTGAAAGAGCGCCCCCTGTGGCAGACCGACGTCCTGCAGGACAAGGTTCTGGAGGCGCTGGACAGACAGACGGACGTGTACCAGTACTCCTGCCGCGGCATGGCGCCACAGCCCACCACGGACTACGTGGTACTGAGGTCAGTGGTGGAGATAATATACTGTATGTGTGTATGTGACACACCATGGGGTGGTGTAGGGGCAGTTCTTAACTCATTCAGTGCCAAGTAGATATTTCATTTTTCTTACCTTTTCAAGTAGTCACAGAATATTTATATCCAGTATGATCGATTCCTCAAAAGCTGTTAAACACGGAGGCTTCCACGAAAAGAAAACAATTTCACCGCGACCCCTCCCCCGCGTGTTATGGGCCGTTGAAAATTGTATGTCTCGTGATAAATGCAGGAAAAAAAATAAACTCAAGATACAGCCGATTCCCCAAATACGCTAACCAGGAAGCAGATGGAGCAGTAAATCTTGTGATCACGTGATCTCCTAGATCTCTCTGTGACTGAGCCTGAAATGGTGGCTCATAGGTTGTGGAACAGCGCCATCTAGTGGTAAACACTGAAAACACGGTTTGGACTTGTACACGTCTTTGGCACTCTGGGCCTTGGAATGTTTTTAAGTATTCACGTAAATAGCACTGAATGAGTTAATTGAACCTTGAACCTTAAAACAATCTATTACCCTGACTCACCTCTTGTTGTGTTTGTTGGTCATGTGCTCAGGTCATGGCGTACGGACCTGGGGAAGGGCTCCTGTGCGCTGGTGTGTGTGTCTGTGGAACACGAGGACAGCCCTCGCATGGGGACCGTGAGGGGAGTGGTCCTGGAGTCACAGTACCTTCTAGAACTCGTTGGTTCTGGGAAGACCAGGCTGACGCACATCTGCCGGGTCGACCTCAGGTTGGTATGCATTTCATGTGCTTCATCTTGACACGGGGAGGATGTGAAGAGCCTTTGTATGACGGGGTGTGTTAGCTGTGGAAAGTTACATAATGATAATGGTGATAATAATCAATAATACAACTTGTAATGCCTTAATACAGCTATATTTTTTACATCTTTTGTTTAGGCAAACGAACATACATAACACATTTTAAAGTTTGTTTCTATGCCATCACTTGCACAGTTCAAATCTATGATGATGCTCCATTGTGTATCTGCTTGTAATTGTTTTTAACCTACTTAGTATTTCATTTATATCGTTTTTTTTATTAGTAGTAGATTTTAAGCCAAATGTATGTTCATTTGCCTAAACACATTTTTTTTAAACAGCTGTTTGAATTCAAAAACTATTATTTTGAATTATACAGTGGTCTCCCTCCTCAAATGCTTTGGATTTTGCCTCCTTGGGAACCCTAGGACTGTAGGAAATAACCGAACATCCATAAGTGTGAAAAACAACAACTCGGAAACCAAATAATTTTTTTCCAATAAGACTAAAACAGATAAGGCACCAGGAGGATAAATCCTGGCTGTTAGACATGGAGTCACATTTAGATTCCTCTAAATGACAGATAAAATACATTTGGCACGCACAACTATTACGCACAAAACAACTCTAGTGGGTCATGCCCATCTTTTGTTAGGCTGGCCTGGAGCAGGCTAGCTGCACAGAACGCATCTCCAATGTAACTTATGTGTCACTGCTCTCATGAACTCGAGTCACGGCCAAACTCAGCTAAGATAACACAAAACTCCTGGTAATCCACTATCTAGGTTTTGTGAAACTGGAAACATTTATGTTGTTTGTTGATGTTTTTACCAGCTTGCTAAAACTGGTCTATGTTCACTCTGAGGAATGTAGGCGTTTCCTTCCAAAATAGCAGCGTGCCCTTCATTTCATTTATATGAGGGGGGCCATCTGGTGGCCAAAGAATTGAACTACAAATTGTAAAGCCTAGTAAGGGGTTTAGCTTGCTGCAAGCTGGTATAAATTATGACTGTCATTTTTTTCTTGTTTCCACAGGGGCAGGTCTCCAGAGTGGTACAACAAGGCGTTTGGTCACTTGTGTGTTAACGAGGCCCAGATGATCCGCTCATCCTTTCTCCCTCCAGACCTGAGCAACACAGAGACCAAGAACTGACCCCCCCGACCCCCCACAAAACAGAGCTTTATGTCGGGGGTGGGGGGGGGACGGAGGAGGACACAAGATGCTTTTGGGATGGAGAACCAAGGATCTACCGTCAGCGGGAAGAGAACCATCGTTCTTAATAGACCAGGACATGGGCTTAGAACTGGGACCAGTGGATTCGTGTACTCTGCTATATCCCTCTCTACTGTTATATATCGTCTCTGTCGGGTGGAATCCTCTTATGTGCAAATCTTTTACTTCTGTTGGGCGTTAATTTATGGAAAAACACAAAAAGTTAGAATATGGAGAGGTTTCTTGTCCCGACAGCAATGATATACCGTGCTGACCTGATTTCCCAGTTCAACCCACACAGGATGGGAAGAGCCGGTCGTCATAAGAATGGTAATTCTTATAATATATACAGTAACTGTGTGGGGGAAGGAAGGTCATGACACCGTGTGAGTTGACGTGCCATAATCTAGAATTAGAATTAGATAGCGGGCCGTCTCACAAACTGTACAGCATGCTTATTATAAGCATCCATCATTTCCAGTGCCACCAGTCTTATCTGAGCGATAGGGGAGAGATTAGGGCACATTAAATACCACAACACGTTTCACATCAAACTGCATTAACTGTCCCTATTTAAACCGGAGAGCCGGGTTCAGCAGATGGATGGAGCTATTCTGAAAATGGCCACTTAACGTTTTGCCAATTATGATGACGAGGCTGAGATCTATTGTGCGGATCAGGGGGCTATTTATCTATTTTCTTCTTCCATTTCCTGCAATGTGTTTACCAGCGATATTATTCTCTGGGCGGCTTCCCAGATCTTTTGTAGCGCTGTGCGCGTCGTAAAAAAAAAAAGGCCATGATTAGATATTGCTTTTCTGGTAAATTAATTTACATATCCATAACAGTGCATCATAGAAACCTCATCGTCCATTTACTCTAAGTGCATTTGAGGATATTTTGAGAAGTCGGAATGCAAGCGAGAGGATCACAGAGCCCTTCTTGACCCAACAATTTGATTTTAACCCTTTAAGACCGGGAACGCATCTGTGTCATTTTTTGATTTCTTTGGCTGTTCAAAAATAGCAGATATACAAGCTTGTACATCTGCTATTTTTGAATAACCAAAGAAATCTAAAAATGACACAGATGCGGTCCGGGTCTTAATGGGTTAATCTACTTGGTGCTCAACGAGTTTGAGATAGAAACACAGAACTGAAAAGCACCATCATAGGAGGGTGGATTCAGACGGTTTTCTATCATAATACTAACTCATACAGGAAGGGTCAGTGACCTCGGAGTGTGGAGTGAAAGATGGGCATGACCCACTAGAGTTGTTTTGTGCGTAATAGTTGTGCGTGCCAAATGTATTTTATCTGTCATTTAGAGGAATCTAAATGTGACTCCATGTCTTTAAGCTGTTATTTAAATTACAATCGCTGGACAGTCTTATCTGGTTATGGCTTATCTGGTTAAAATATAACTTACTATAACTGGACCTAATAAGAACTGATTCGGTGTCAGCAGATTTATTTTATTTTATATTACATCATTATATATTATTATATTTGCAATCTAAACCCATGCAGCAATATATATATATATATATATATATATATATATATATATATATATATATATATATATATATCTCACGCAGGTTTTCAAAATATACAAAACAATTATTTTGGACCCTGGAAATACATTTTCACAAATATATTTTAATACTCAAAATATATTTTTCTTCCACATTGTGTGTCCAAAATATATATTTGTATATTTTGAAAAGTCACTTTTTGCTTTTATATAGAGCCCCATAGCCCACCGATCTGGGGTTCTCGGGTCTACAGCAATTAGATATGATGAAGACATCAATCATATCTCGTCTAATATTCATCTATATCTTGCCTTTTCCTATTTTGTGGAAGCTCTTATAGCTCGCTGTGTGTCTGTGTAATAGTGCACTTATGTTGTCATTGAGCGCCCAGTTGGATTATTAAGGTACGTCATCGCAATCTCAGGAAAAACAAAAGGGGTCTCTTCTACACTACTGTGACCGAATACCGATGGTGGCATGGTGGCATCATAGCATGGCACGCACGTCCACTGCCAATACCACGCTACAGTAAAGAAAAAACACAAACTGTTCCCTCATCTGCAGTGGTGGAAAAAATTACTCAAATGTTTTACTTAAGTAAAAGTGTCAATGCCGCAATGGAGAAATACTCTGTTACAAGTCAAAAGTACCAGAATTCTAAATGTACTTGAGTAAAAAGTATAAAAGTATTGGCGGCGCGTTTCGAGCTTGTAGATCTGCTACTGTTGCTGTTTTTCAATTTGAATCCTGATGAGTCACAGTTTTGGTTCATGTGAGGTTTCCACCCTAAGAGAGACGGTATGTATGTTGCAGTCTTGATCTTTGTGCCACCTGCAAAATAGACTGTTTGAACCACTTAAGCCTCCATACTTGGCCCCCATACTATAGGACCCTCCACGCTCTAAATGCCTTTGCCAAAAAAAATGCTGATCTACAAGCTCACAACGCATTGTGATCTGTTATTTTATGCCCCAGAATGTGGACGCTATAGGTTCATGTGGTTAAAGCATGTCTTTAAAACAGTGGTTCTCATCAAAGTGGGGGTCCAGGGACCCCTTCAGAGGATCCAAAAGACGGATCATTACAGGTCCGTCAGATAGAGAGCCCTCTGATGATTCCGTGGGCAAAATTCAGTGGCCAGAGGCAGCACGGCAGTTAAGTTACAGATACAGAGTAAGATACAGCAGATACAGGAATAACATCAGAAAAAGCGACAGTATACAGTAGTAGTTAGTATACACCTATACAAAAGCCTGCACTATGCAGAGTTTTGGGGATCATGGAAATACAATTGTTTTTATTTGTTTTAAGTCTGAGAACCACTGCTTTAAAATAAACCAAGAAGTGTGTGAACAGGAATAGTGGAGGACAGAGCAGGATGGGTACAGGTCACAAGTCAAAAGGTCACAGGTCGGCTCCACTAAACGGGGCACAGAGATGCAGAAGGGACCACATTAAAGCCCGAACCCCCAAAACCCCCTAACCCAACGACACAGAGGTCTGAAGTCCTGCTTTTTAGACCCCAATGTTTTGAAACATCACTGTTGATTTTAAAACTACTTCTTCTGAGTGTGTTAATTATCTTTATTATGATTGAATTATTGTTATTTTAAAAGTTATTATTATCATTCTTATTATTGTACTGTATATGGTATTGTTGTTGCTTTTTTCTCTTGCTTTTTTTTGGCTATCATGTTATACAATGTCTAAGACATGTAACCATTTCACTGCTTCTGGGAAGCATGCTTGAAAGTGTGTGTGTGTGTGTGTGTGTGTGTGTGTGTGTGTGTGTGTGTGTGTGTGTGTGTGTGTGTGTGTGTGTGTGTGTGTGTGTGTGTGTGTGTGTGTGTGTGTGTGTGTGTGTGTGTGTGTGTGTGTGTGTGTGTGTGTGTGTGCGTGTGTGCATGGATATGTGCCTGCATATGTGCTGTTACAACGTCAAATCCCCATTGATAACTTAAGCGGCACTATGTAACTTTTTGTTATGAATAAAATTTAATTTTGTCCAATCTGTATGGCAGAGTATGTTAATGCAATATAACGTATACAATCGGGGTGGTTGTATTTGGTCTCCCTGCTCTTCTATTGAGACATTTAGATCCTGTGTGTGTGTGTGTCTAGGTGAGACATGACCTTTGACACGATCCTGTTTCTGGTTTTGACACGAATTCTGACCTGAAGGTCAAGATTAAATTTATCCCCTGAGCAAGCAAGCAAGCAGGCAGGCTCTATTAGCTCAATGGTATAAATGTCTGCACTTTCGCAGGAAACCTGGTTCAAATCCGGGGTAGAAGAGGAAAGTTACATAGTGCATCTTTAACCCAGTGTGTATGTGGGCTTAAATGACCACTGAGGACTTTACGTTGTAGGCTACACACCAGCCTGAGTTGTAAATACACATGACGCTCTCTGAACCAACAGATGGAACATTATTATTATTATTGTCATAGCTTAACTATCAGGACCTTCCTATCATATTGATACGCCCAAATGTGAACTTTACACACTCTAGAGAAAGACAATAATAGCTCAACTAAAGCTTTGTGCTACCGTGGTTACCGGCCACGGAGGTGACTTTTTTGTTTGTTTTTCCCCCCAGGTGTAAACAGTGTTGCTATGGTGTTGCTATGATACTCTCTCTCTCTCTCTCTCTCTCTCTCTCTCTCTCTCTCTCTCTCTCTCTCTCTCTCTCTCTCTCTCTCTCTCTCTGCTCTCTCCAGTGCCACCTCCTTCCTGTGTGTGTGTGTGTGTGTGTGTGTGTGTGTGTGTGTGTGTGTGTGTGTGTGTGTGTGAGAGAGAGAGAGAGAGAGAGAGAGAGAGAGAGAACGAGAAAGAGGAAAGGACTGAGATTAAAGCATAATTTATGCTTTGTGGTACGACCGCGGTGGATGGCAAAGTATAAATCTTTGCTTAGAGATTGAACCTCTGTGTGTTGATGGTTGTGTCTGCGTGTGCCCTGTGCGTGTGCGTGCGTGAGAGAGACGTGAGTCTGACTTGAGCCCAGGTGTATATAAGGTGTAATGGTGGCTCCAAACCAGTAGAGGTCAGGTTTGCCTCTGATCAGATGACAGACCGGGTCCATCCTTTATAAAAAATGAGAATAAAAAAAACATTGTGACAACTCAATACTGTACTGTCATCTGTTTATTTTTTATCCATTTACCTGTCTCTGATATTAATATTAGTCTGGCTATAACTATGTGGGTGTAAAGAATATTTCCATTATCTGAAATATATTTTAAATATATGCTTATTGAAAATGAGAAACATGGCCTCAACATCAATGTGGGCTACGGTCTGAATAGAATCATGGTAAGAACAGAAGTAGATGAAACTGTGTAAAATGGTGTTGAATTTTTTATCTTAGTAGGCCTATTCAAATGAATCTCACTATGAGGTGGTGACTTGTGCAGGAATATTATGCCTACGTCCATCAAATAAACACTATAATATTTTATTGGGACTATAAAACTATAGTCATGGTCTGTGACTTTCAATCAATAAATAAATAAAGATTTATTTAAAAATAAAGACACTACTCCAGTGAGATGTTATATCTTTATTCATCCACTAGGTGTCTCTCCTGTCCTAGGGGCTGAACGCCACACAGGTGAGTGTATTGTTAAATCAAATGAATTGTGAGTGAGAGACTCAGCATCAAGGCATGGAATGAATGAGGGTTTCTTCTCCTTGTGTCCTTTGTGGCAAATGTGTGTGCCAGAAACCACCAGAACGGATCAATATTCAATCACATTTACCTACTTAGTGTGTGTTTACACAAGGAGTCAGGAAGAGGACGCTAGCTGTTATGAGAGACTTTGAACTCAAGGACGGCTCACCCCCATGTCAACCAAATTGTCACTTATGCAGTTGTGACAACAACAAACTAAGGAGACTGCCCATACACAAGCCCATTTAAACTGTCAGCCTCGGCGATGACTATCGAATAGACTCTATGCACACGGCAGCCATATTGGAAAGAAATTGGGCCTCTTCCTTACTTCCTTCACAGGTTTTGCCACTGATACTATTAATTAAGGCTCTGTTCCATTTAGTTTAGCGGTTCTGAAACATTTTAATTTTAAGGACCCCCATAACTCTGAGAGCGTACAAATGGACCCGTTGTACACTCTCAAAGTTACACACCCGTAACCCATTTGTGACCACCCCCACTGCCTGATAAAACTTCCCTAGTGAGCCAGAGCGAGTTCACGCAAAATGCACAGCACAGATAAGCAGCTACATATGGAAGATGGTTCCACCAGTAGCCAGTGATGGGGAAGAAGTACTCATATTTTACTTAAGTAAAAGTAGCAATACCACAATATGAAAATACTCTGTTACAAGTAAAAGGCCTATGTTCAAAATGTTACTTGAGTAAAAGTACAAAAGTATTGGCATCAAAATATACTTAAAGTACCAAAAGTAAAAGCGCTAAAATGTTTGAAAATAGCAGATCGACAAGCTCGCAACGTGTCGTGTTGCGACGCGTTGTGAGCTTGTTTCTCATCATTTTCGTTCAGGGCCCCTGGTTGAGAGACAGACACCTCAAACGCATGCCTGTCCACATCGTCGCAGACAGTCTGTTTCCCTAGCTCCATAAAGAACCTCTCACTCCGCTATACAGCTCCGAGATGAGGTTCTATGTCGTTACCTTCCAGAATCGGGTATACGTCCGCCAAGGCTCCGCTGTTTACCCTTTTGTATACGTCGTATCCCAAAACTAATGGTAGATTCCAAGCCGCACGGATGTTTAAAGTTTGGAACGGAATGGAAAATTTTAGGAACGGAGCGAAACTACCCATTTAAATCGCTTATTTAGTCAGCCTGTGGCCATGTTTCCCATTGTAGCCAAACCGGGAGCAGTACTGGCAGCGGACGTAGGGGGGTTTTCCGGGTTGAATGGGAAACATGGCCACAGACTGACTAAATAAGCGATTTAAATGGGTAGTTTCGCTCCGTTCCTAAAATTTTCCATTCCGTTCCAAACTTTAAACATCCGTGCGGCTTGGAATCTACCATTAGTTTTGGGATACGACGTATACAAAAGGGTAAACAGCGGAGCCTTGGCGGACGTATACCCGATTCTGGAAGGTAACGAGATAGAACCTCATCTCGGAGCTGTATAGCGGAGTGAGAGGTTCTTTATGGAGCTACTGTTTCCCAGGGGTGTTGTTTGTCTTTCATGATCCTTTTTGCTCGCCTCAAGCATCTGCTGTCATAGATATCTAGGCGCAGGAAGGGGGCACCCTTGAGGCACACTCAGCAGAATGCAGGGGTGTCATTTGGTGCCTTTTATGCATATCTGATTTTAGATTGCCGCTGAGTGCATCTAAATCCATGCCCATCCATCTACATGTATTGTGACATACAGTAGGCCTACTGTACGTATACAATGTTATAGACACGTTTTTGTCTGCAACCACACTGTCAACAACTTTCAAACTGGCGTCCCTCATTGGCTTGTCATTTATAGGCAAACATTTTGAAAAAAGTTCATTTATTTTTTCTTTCTACAAGCTCAAGCCACCCTCTAGTTTATTCAGAAATTACGCCTCTGGCAGAACGCACCACCTTCTGAAGAACTGGCATATTAGGCATGGCTATTTCCATGCCTAATATGCCCACAGATATTCATAGTGCTTTGTATAATTCAGCTTTGATTCCCCAAATTGGAAATGAAAAGCAATTCAGAACAGAAAGATACAATACAAAAGGCAAAAAAAAACAAAAACAAAGACAGGATCTGAACATTTATTTTTTTAATGAAAAAGCTACAACAAAGCAAGCAATAGACCATATTCACACGGCGGCCATGTTTCTATGAAGTCAATGAAAGTAGCCACCCCGGGTGGCGGCACTTTCAATGTTAAATTCCAATATGGCCGCCATGTGAATATGGTCTATAATGTCAGTCTAGCCCATACATGGGCAACTGGTGGCCCGGGGGCCACATGCGGCCCCCACCTTCACTTAATGCGGCCCGCAGGTTAATATTAGCCTGGTAAACCCTCCCTCCGGAAATCTCATTTCTATTTGATTCCAGAAATGAGATTTCCGGAGGGAGGGTTTACCAGGCTAGGTTAATATGGGAATACTGATATATTATTGATTTCAGCTGTTACAATTCCAAACATGACCCGCTTTAATTACTTCAGTCTATATTAGTAGCTTAATGACCAGTATTAAAATTATATTGTCCTTTTTTATGTCCAATGTATTTGTATTTAAGTTCATAAAGTTAACATAAGTATAACTAAATGCATTTGAAATTAAATAAAAAATGTCCTTTTCAGGATTCCAATTCAAAAATAGCAAAAAAGAAAACAGGATTCCAATTCAAAAATAGCTAAAAAGAAAACAGGATTCCAATAAAAAAATTGCAGATCTACAAGCTCAAAACGCGTCAGATCGGCTATTTTTGTTTCTTTTGTGTGACATAGAATGGCACGACAGTATATGCAATGTGGCCCTCTGGAGTGAGTGTGGAAATATAGCGGCCCTCTCCATCATCAAAGTTGCCCACCCTAACAGTTTTATTCTTACCTTTACGGTATAATGTATACAAATGCAGTGTACCTAAATGCCCCCGTTGCCCTCCACCACATCCACCAAAGGCCCACATACACTTTAAGAATCCTTCATGTCTTATTCCTATTTATCTATAGTCTCCAGCCCAATTTTCCAAAATAGTGGAGGGGTACCTCTTGGCTTTATTTTAAAAATGCATGATTCCAGTTTTTCTTTTCATTTATAATTTAGTGTAAGTCTCCATTTCCTACACCAGCTACTCGACACATGTTAACATCCTTTGTAGGTCAACTTCTGTTTCTGACATCAAAATGAATATCCTTGTCATACAATAGAATGCTGAAGTGTTCCTTCCCATGTTTGACTCCACAGTCCAGCTGTTTGTTTTGATTGGCTACAGTAGGTCATTAAAGTTGCAGCGATTGATATCTTGTTTAGTTAAAATAAGTGTTAAATAGCTCTATATTCTGATATTCTAGTAATTGCTATAGAGTGTTTGTTCATTAACATCTCCCCGTCTCTCCAGCTCGTTAGTAAACCTAAAATACATTTTCCAATGTTATCCAGTCAGGAGAGAGAACATCATACAGTATAAAGGATAAACAAGTACATGTTGAAGTGATGACACAAAGAAATAAGCAGACAAAATTAGAACTGGAACACTATGAATTTTAAACTGATTGGCTGAAATTGGCAATCCACCTGAAACTGTATTTTCTGTTTATTAAAGACAATATAGAGGTTTAACTTTTTAACAAAAAACTAAACAAAATGTTTTGTTTTAACCCAACAATATCACTTTCACTATCTTTTAATACTGAGAACAGTGTATAGCCCTGCCTATAACTCCTTGTGGTGTGGTATTTATAACAAATACAGTGGGGTGCATCTCCTCTCCAGTCTCCTCCATTTACAGTTTAATTCATAACATTTACCCCGCGCACCTGTGCACTCCGTCTGTGACGAAGAACGGAATGCGGGGGAAGGGGAAGGGCTTTGACTGTGTGTGACCCATGAACTTGACCACCTGCCAAAGAACCCCTTTCACTGCAGTAATGTCTCCGTAGCTCTGTAGTATTACAAGTTTAAAACTAAACTAACGATAATGCGGAATCACTATTCTACAGTCTAGACCAAATCAGAATGTTTGCAAAGGAGGTGTATTTTTGGGTGGATATACCCTATCCAGCCAACCTGCAAGCTGAACAAGGAGGCATTGGTATAAATATGCCAAACCTGTGTCGTGTTGGGGGCTGCAAAGCCAAATGCCCTGTACTGTATGTACTGTATGAATTATGCCTAGGGTTTTTTAATTTAGCTTTTCCCATGTTGTTGATGCGCAAGGGGGCGGGTGGGGAGAGAGTCAACACACTGAAGTCAAGGCACAGACTGAGACTACTGTGTTGTGATTTACCGACAAGGGGTCTTTGAACAGCAGGCAGCCAGTGTTGCCAGATTCTGTGAGAGAAATAAGCAGCCAGGTCTATGAAAACAAGCCCAAAACAAGCGCCAAATTAGTCCAAAAGTCGCTTATAAAAGCAGACATGGCAACAAAGCCATGAAAGCAAAGTAAAATGAATGAAACTCCGTCTTGTTGTTACCATAGATATGTATTGTATACAGTCAGTACGTCGTGACAGACAGTGGTGAGTAACATTGTTTGTAAGAAAACTAACGTCAGGAAAATAATAATAATTTGATGCGGTTGGTGCGGATCTAGAAATAGGATGGCATAATTAATGCGTTTGGATGGCTGGTGGATAGTGAACATGTATATGCGGATTTGGGTGACGATAAACCCCATCCGCGCATCTCTAACACACACACACACGCACAAACGCACGCACGCACGCACGCAGGCAGGCATGCACACACACACACACACACACACACACACATAGCTTAGTGGGTACTGGCTAGAGAGGCTGTCTGGTAATCCAAAAGGTCGCTGGTTTGCCCCCCGAGCTGGCCCACCGCATCCATGTGTCAAAGCGTTGCACTTAACACATGACCCCTATACCGCTGTGTGTCGACCTTTGACCCCTAACTGCTGTATAAATAGCATCCACTGCTCCCAATAGTTAATATGTGAAAATGCAGAGGACAAATGTCAAGTATGTGAAAATGAACAGTGACAAATACCCCCGACAACAACTAAAAAGGACTACATTATCATTACATACAACAAATACAGACACATACTGTGAGTGATGGAAAGTAACTAAGTACATGTACTCAAGTACTGTACTTAAGTACAATTTTGTATTTCTACATTGCATTCAGAGTACTTTTTTCCACCACTGCTTACTGTACACACATGCACACAGATCGCATCGCTGCTCCGTGCATCCACTTCTGTCATCAAATCATGTAGGCTATAAACATGGCCAAAATAAGGTTAAATGACACAGATTATGTCATGCATAATACTGCCCCAGTACGTCAGCCAGGTCAGCGTTTATCCACCTGGAAGTATGTTTGTTTTTGTGTTGACGTCACGATGACTTTGGTCTATTACACCAATGGTTCTTAAAGGGATATTTCACTTTCAAAACAAATTTGGGTCATTTTATCGTCTACTCAGGCTTATGTGAACCCCCCAGACAGTTTTTAAGTTGCTTGATTCAGTATTTAGATATTTGATATTCATTTTATCAGACACGCCCCCTTTCCTATACAAACCCATTGTAACTTCAAACTCCAGTTGTAACACGTTAGATTCATCAAAAACACCCGTCCTCTCACTTTGCCAGCCTAGGCTGGCTCAGGGTGGAAGACAGGGTTAAACAACTAAAATGGGACTGGTCTTCAAAAATGTAGATGCAGATTTGCCCGAAATGCCCCCTATACCCGCATATCTGTATAAATACCTCGAAAAAGTTAGTGACACCCACAGTCACGAAACTAGAGGGAGCGTAAACAACAATCTGGTACCACCCACCCATAAAACAAACATGGGCAAATTCTCCTTCTACAGCACAGCCACCAAGGTATGGAATAACCCCATCCCTCAAAAAATGCAGTTCGCTGGGCTCATTCAAAACAGCCCTAAAAACTCATCTTTCTGGAGGCCAAAAGAGGAGCTAGTACCAGTTTCCCTGTAGACAGACGACCCCCCTCCCCTGTTTTTTTGTATATATTTTTTCATTTTTCATGCTTTTTTTTGGTACATAGTGGTATTCTTTCTCTGTATTTTTATGTTGATTTTTGAACTGTTTGGTTGCTACTATGTCTATGAAATTAATTCAAGGTTGTTTAATTAAATTAATTATGGATGTTATATATCTTGATGGAAGTAAGTACAATTACTGTTTCAAAATGTAAGAACTTGTGTGTGACAGCAAGGACAACTAGATTAAAGGGATATTTCACCCCCAAAAATAAGCCAATAATTTCATGACCGGCAGCGGTTCCGGTAGGAGACACAAAGAGTCTCCTTCGTGTCTCCTACCGGACCCGCTGCCTACCGGTCCGCTGGTCATGAAATTGTTGGCTTAGGTATGCGACAAAAACAAAATCAAAATCCATGAATTCAGGTCTCCATGGGGTAACTAATCGATAGAAAAAAGGAAATTTTTGGGGTGAACTATCCCTTTAATAATGTTTGTTTCAACTCGGCCACAGAGCCCCTGACGGCCCCTTTTCCCCGCCCCTGCGGTCCACCAGAGGGAGTCCCAGGAGGACCACCCAATGGAGGATGGTCCACTGGTTGTCCTCCCTCCATCAGGGCCAATCCCTCCCCAGCAGTCTCTGGATGAGGCTCCTGTGCAGGAAGGTGAGGGCAATAACTGTTCCAATTTGTAATTATTGTGTGAGAGTTTAGACAAGCAGACTAACGATGTTTTTTCCTCTTGGACCCAGTGGACCCAGTGGAGCCAATCCCTCCCAAGCAGTTGCTGGGTGCTGGTTCTGTTGTGCAGGCAGGTGAGGGCAATAACTGTTCCAATGTGTAAAAATGTTGTGTTAATGTTATGTTAATTTCGATTTATTATCATCTTCCACTCCCATATTAATTATTCCAAGAAGTGGGCAAAAGGAATAACCCTAAAAGATGTAATACTTGTGTGATAAGAGTTTAGACCAGTGGTTTTCAACCCTTTTCATGTCAAGGTCCATTATTTATTCAGCATTTGAGCCACGGAACCACAGTTTGATGAGATTTAGACTCTCAGACCCACAACTTTCACCGTAAGGGCCCATTTGGTTTCATTTTACGCTCTCAAGAGTTAAAGATCTATAAGGGTCCATTTGGTTACCAACTCCATCATTTAGTTGGGGACCACCTGGAACCTCCCCAAGGACCACTGGTGGTCCCCATACCACTGGTTGAAGACCCCTGGTTTAGACATAGACTAACAATGTTTTTTTCCTTCTTGTTGAACTCTCTTCAGAGCTCCCCCCCTGCACTACCCCAGCCTATGTGACACTAATGGAGAGGACTAGACATCTGGAGATGCTCCTCAAAGCCACGCTGGCTTCCCCAGGGAAGCGGGCATCAGGCCATTGTGGTTCAGGCCAGGCCCGGGCGCCCAAGAAGAATATTAGAAAGCAGGAGGACTATGAGGGGGATAATGAGGTGGTATTTATGGAGGTCAACTTCACCCCATACACAAAGGAGATGCTGAAGACGCTGGGGCACCGTGACCTCAACCCCATGTTGGTGCTCACCCCCATCAAACAAGGTGAGACAGTGACAGTCTTCCTGTTCCAAATGCGATTGAATAGATTCTAAAACAAATCGTGGTCACACATACGACCTCTGTCCGTCAAAAAAAAACATCCATTGTAAACTTTGTGCGGATAACAAACTCGCTTTCAACATCTAAGGCATCTTGCTCTCTCTCGCGCTCTCTCTCTCTCTCTCTCTCTCTCGAAGCATGCAGTAAAATCCTGTGTCCAAGTAATAGTCTGTGATGTATGCAGTGGTGGAAAGTAACTAAGTAAATGTACTTAAGTGCAGTTTTGAAGTACTCCACTACATATGAGAGGCAAATATTGCACTTTTTACTCCACTACAATTATGCGTTGTGAGGTATTTTCAAACATTTTAGTACTTTTACTTTTGGTCCTTTTAGTATATTTTAATGCCAATACATTTGTACTTTTACTCAAGTAAAATTTTAATACTGGACTTTTACTTGTAACAGAATATTTCTACATTGCAGTATTGATACTTTTACTTAAGTAATAGAATTATGAGGAAAAAAGTCATCAAATAATTGTGATACATTTTTTAATAGGTGGAGTGGATGATTGGGCATCCGTGGCCTCTGACCCCCCCAGCCAGACACCCACCCACCCCCATGGGACCTCAGCTTCCAGCCCAAGCGTAAACCTAGGGGTGAAAGTGATGAATGCCTGAAACAAAACTGCAGGAGTGTTCAGTTAGGCTAATAATAAATCTGATCAGCCTATTTGTTTGTTTGTTTTATATTTATTGACATCAAAACATATGTACAGTATAGCAAAGTAAACAGGATGACTCAATAAAGCCCAAAAGCTTACATTATTTCCATTGTGGTGTGTATATAGATATATAGATGTTGTGACATTGGGGAAGGGAAATTCAAAACAGCATTTGTAAAAAAAACGTTAAAATCATGACAATTGTTATTCAAAAAGTTCTTTGAGGATGACTTAAAGCTGGCAATAGTGCCAATTCACTTGATGTCTGCAAGCAACCCATTTCACAGGACTGCTGCAGAATATAAAAAAGATTCCCCACATTCAGGTTTTCTGTGATTGTTAATAGTGCTTAAATCATAATCCATGCTTTGAATTGGATAATTGCCAGTTGATGAACGTGTGGTTGCTGTCGGGGAGAAACTTCGCATCTCTATATTTTCCTCTTAAATTAATGCCCTAGGCTCAGTAATCTACAATCATAGGTAAACCAAGCATGTAGTATCAGTCTAAATAATATAATATTCTAAATATATGTGGATGCATGTACTGTAGGCCTATTAGTGATGATGATGATGATGATTCTTATTATATTTTGTATGGTGGTTTTAGTGGGTGCTTATGGGATGTATAGCTACAAGACAGGCGTGTAACTAAGGACCAGAGAACTCAGCAGTCAGCAGTGGTGGAAAAAGTACTCAAATGTTTTACTTAAGTAAAAGTATCAATACTGCAATGCAGAAATACTCTGTTACAAGTAAAAATCTGGTATTCAAAATGTATACTTGAGTAAAGTACAAAAGTATTGGTATCAAAATGAACATACATTACCAAACGTACTCATTATGCAGAATGTCCTATTTCACAAGTGTTCAAAATGTTTACAAATATTTTGAAAATAGTATATATAGGGATAAAGTGGTTAATGCATGTTTTGTAATAATAATACAAATCTACAAAGTAATTAGTAACTAAAGTTTTCAAATAATTGTAGTGGATTAAAAGGTACAATATTTGCCACTGAGAGATGTAGTGGAGTAGAGGTAAAAATATTGAAAATTGGAAATACTCCAGTAAAGTAAAAAATACCTCAAAATTGTACTTAGGTAAATGTACTCAGTTACTTTACAACACTGAAACTATTAATACAATCATTGACAAATTCCAAGTAAAATAGACTCTGCTGTGGTAAGCAGTGGCGTCAGTTCAGTAAAAGCTAGGGTATGGCAGGGTTAACTATCTCGCCGCGCGGCCGAAAAAAGAATTTGGGGGCCCCTTTTTGGGGGGGGCCTTTTTCGGCCGCACGGCTTGTCTGCTGCGGGGGTTGCTGTGTCAGTCTTTTTACCAAAAAAATGCATGCAGAGAGGTCTGCTTCCTTTTCATTTTAACTCACTGTTCACAAGTAAATAAAACAGCCTGTCTGCTATTGAAAAAACGCGCCTCTGCTGCTTGCTAATTAACAATAATGCATTGCACCTGTGTTGAACCTGGGATTCCCAGGCTGGGCCTGGGAATATTAGCCTGGTAAACCCCCCTCCCTCCGGAAATCTCATTTGCATTTGGCAAGTACGCTGTGAAACAAAATGTGTGTCGCAAGCTTCTTCCATTTGACGGAGTGAGGTTATGGGAATATACCATTTGACAAGATAGGGGAGAATAGGGGAGATACAAGCAGTTGAAGGTGAAGAATGAAATACCCTGTGAAAGCAATCATTTTGCATTGGTAGTTATTTTACTGAAATTTAATAACAGAATAATCAACGCAGATAGACAAAGACATTCATGGATTTATTTTTTATTAAAAAAAATATATATATATATATATAATATATATATATTTTTTTCTTCTTCCTGGAGCCAGGGTATGGCAGCTGCCATAGCCTGCCATACCCAATTGACGCCTCTGGTGGTAAGGTAAACAAGAAAGGACTATTTCCTCGGTCCTCCAGCGGAGGGACTCTAGGCGGAGCAACACGTTTCACACTAGACTAGACACTACTATGAGCTATGAGGAAGGACCAGAGAACTGCCCTGTCAGAATGGCGCCACATTTCAAATTATCTCCTCCTGTCATTTGTGTGAACTTAACTCTAGACCAGTAAATGAATGACAGGAGAAACAGGGATTTTCAGCTGAAGAAAGAGGTGGGTTTTATTTTAAGTTTTCCTTCAGTAACCTAACATAGTAGGCAGCCAGTAATATAGTTTTTTTTAAGGTTTTTCACTGGACAGACACCCTGAACAGGTGATGAGTCAGCTGTTCCTCGTTTGCTTAATTAGGAACATTCGTCTATTTACGTCTTAATGGATGAAGGATAACAATAATGCTCAAAACTCTGTTTGTGACCACTCTGTGTGTGTGTGTGTGTGTGTGTGTGTGTGTGTGTGTGTGTGTGTGTGTGTGTGTGCGTGCGTGCGTGCGTGTGTGCGTGCGCGCGCGCGCGCGCTCGCTTGCTCGTGCGTCTGCAGTGACAAGGCGACATGCTGAAGTAAATAAGTATATTTACTCAAGTATTTTTTACTATACTGGAGTATTTCCAATTTTCAGTAGCCTACTTTTACTTCTACTCCACTACATCTCAGAGGCAAATATTGTACTTTTACTCCACTACAATTATTAGAAAACTTAGTTACTTTGTAGATTTGATTATTATTACAAAACACACTGGCCACTTCAGCCATATAGACATTTCAGTCATTTGAAAATAGCAGATCTACAAGCTCACAATGCTTCTCCATGCACAGATTGTGAGCTTGTAGATCTGCTATTTTCAAAAGATTTTTATACATTTTTACACATTTGAAAAGTTATGAAATGGGACGTTCTGTGTAATGAGTATGTGGTGAAACAAGTACGTTCTACTTTTGGTACTTTTAAGTACATGTTGATACCAATACTTTTGTACTTTTACTCTTACTCTTGTCCATTTTGAATTCCAGAATTTTACTTGTAACAGAGTAGTTCTACATTGCAGTATTGATACTTTTACTTGAAGGTAGGGTAAGTGATTTTCTTTGGTTAAAATAAGTGTTAAATAGCTCTATATTCTGATAGTACTCATTGCTATAGAGTGTTTGTTCAGTAAAAGGAGTCTCCAAGTCTCTCCAGCTCTTTATAAAACAGAAAATGCATTTTTGTTTCAGTTTCAGTTTCATTTCCAATTTTATCCAATCAGGATAGAGAACTCAATCAGGATATAGATTAAACAAGTGAAATTGGAAGTGATGACACTAAGAAATGAGCAGGCAAAATTGGAACTGGAACACTATGAAAATGAAGCTTAAAAATGGGTACTTTCTCCTGATTGGCTGAGATTTTGACACCTACCGGAAAATGTATTCTCTGTTTATTAAAGAGCTGGAGAGACGGGGAGACTCCTGTTACTGAACAAACACTCTATAGCAATGATTACTATCACAATATAGTGCTTTAACCTTTTAACAAAATACTTTTTGTTTTAACCCAAAAATATCACTTACCCTACCTTTAAGTAAAACAAGTGAGTACTTTTTCCACCACTGAGTCTGTGTGACTCACACAGAATGTAGTCACACATTTGTTTATTTTATTGTGTGATATAAACAGGTTCTGGGAGTTTGCAAATCAATATATGAACATTATGACTTTAAGTACATCTTCTAAGGGTGGAGCCTATTTAATCCATACCACATTTTAGCAAAATGTGGTATGAGTGAATTCAGTGCAGGACACAGCTGTTGGCTGGGCTCCTGCTTCTAATTTAGATCTTAATAAGAGCTCCCTTTAACCCTTTCAGACCGAGAACGCATCTGAGTAATGTTAAGATTTATTTGGGCTATTCCAAAATAGCTGATATACAAGCTCATAGCGCGGCACATGAGCTTGTATATCTGCTATTTCTTTTTAGAGGGGAGCGTAAACAACAATCTGGTACCACCCACCCATAAAACAAACATGGGCAAATTCTCCTTCTACAGCACAGCCACCAAGGTATGGAATAGTCTAACCCCATCCCTCAAAAAATGCAGTTCGCTGCATTCAAAACAGCCCTAAAAACTCATCTTTCTGGAGGCCAAAAGAGGAGCTAGTACCAGTTTCCCTGTAGACAGACGACCCCCCTCCCCTGTTTTTTTGTATATATTTTTTCATTTTTCATGCATTTTTTTTGTACATAGTGGTATTATTTCTCTGTATTTTTATGTTGATTTTTGAACTGTTTGGTTGCTACTATGTCTATGAAATTAATTCAAGGTTGTTTAATTAAATTAATTCTGGATGTTATATATCTTGATGGAAGTAAGTACAATTACTGTTTCAAAATGTAAGAACTTGTGTGTGACAGCAAGGACAACTAGATTAAAGGGATATTTCACCCCCAAAAATACTTTTTTTTGGTCTATCGATTAGTTTTTTTTGTTTTTTTTGTCGCATTCCTAAGCCAATAATTTCATGACCGGCAGCGGTTCCGGTAGGAGACACAAAGAGTCTCCTTCGTGTCTCCTACCGGACCCGCTGCCTACCGGTCCGCTGGTCATGAAATTGTTGGCTTAGGTATGCGACAAAAACAAAAACAAAATCCATGAATTCAGGTCTCCATGGGGTAACTAATCGATAGAAAAAAGGTAATTTTTGGGGTGAACTATCCCTTTAATAATGTTTGTTTCAACTCGGCCACAGAGCCCCTGACGGCCCCTTTTCCCCGCCCCTGCGGTCCACCAGAGGGAGTCCCAGGTGGGGTCGATGCTGGAGTGGAGGAGGACCACCCAATGGAGGATGGTCCACTGGTTGTCCTCCCTCCATCATCAGGGCCAATCCCTCCCCAGCAGTCTCTGGATGAGGCTCCTGTGCAGGAAGGTGAGGGCAATAACTGTTCCAATTTGTAATTATTGTGTGAGAGTTTAGACAAGCAGACTAACGATGTTTTTTCCTCTTGGACCCAGTGGACCCAGTGGAGCCAGTCCCTCCCAAGCAGTTGCTGGGTGCTGGTTCTGTTGTGCAGGCAGGTGAGGGCAATAACTGTTCCAATGTGTAAAAATGTTGTGTTAATGTTATGTTAATTTCGATTTATTATCATCTTCCACTCCCATATTAATTATTCCAAGAAGTGGGCAAAAGGAATAACCCTAAAAGATGTAATACTTGTGTGATAAGAGTTTAGACCAGTGGTTTTCAACCCTTTTCATGTCAAGGTCCATTATTTATTCAGCATTTGAGCCACGGAACCACAGTTTGATGAGATTTAGACTCTCAGACCCACAACTTTCACCGTAAGGGTCCATTTGGTTTCATTTTACGCTCTCAAGAGTTAAAGATCTATAAGGGTCCATTTGGTTACCAACTCCATCATTTAGTTGGGGACCACCTGGAACCTCCTCAAGGACCACTGGTGGTCCCCATACCACTGGTTGAAGACCCCTGGTTTAGACATAGACTAACAATGTTTTTTTCCTTCTTGTTGAACTCTCTTCAGAGCTCCCCCCCTGCACTACCCCAGCCTATGTGACACTAATGGAGAGGACTAGACATCTGGAGATGCTCCTCAAAGCCACGCTGGAAGCGGGCATCAGGCCATTGTGGTTCAGGCCAGGCCCGGGCGCCCAAGAAGAATATTAGAAAGCAGGAGGACTATGAGGGGGATAATGAGGTGGTATTTATGGAGGTCAACTTCACCCCATACACAAAGGAGATGCTGAAGACGCTGGGGCACCGTGACCTCAACCCCATGTTGGTGCTCACCCCCATCAAACAAGGTGAGACAGTGACAGTCTTCCTGTTCCAAATGCGATTGAATAGATTCTAAAACAAATCGTGGTCACACATACGACCTCTGTCCGTCAAAAAAAAACATCCATTGTAAACTTTGTGCGGATAACAAACTCGCTTTCAACATCTAAGGCATCTTGCTCTCTCGCGCGCTCTCTCTCTCTCTCTCTCTCTCTCTCTCTCTCTCTCTCTCTCTCTCGAAGCATGCAGTAAAATCCTGTGTCCAAGTAATAGTCTGTGATGTATGCAGTGGTGGAAAGTAACTAAGTAAATGTACTTAAGTGCAGTTTTGAAGTACTCCACTACATATGAGAGGCAAATATTGCACTTTTTACTCCACTACAATTATGCGAGGTATTTTCAAACATTTTAGTACTTTTGGTCCTTTAAGTATATTTTAATGCCAATGCATTTGTACTTTTACTCAAGTAAAATTTGAATACTGGACTTTTACTTGTAACAGAATATTTCTACATTGCAGTATTGATACTTTTACTTAAGTAAAAGAATTATGAGGAAAAAAGTCATCAAATAATTGTGATAAATTTTTTAATAGGTGGAGTGGATGATTGGGCATCCGTGGCCTCTGACCTAACCTCACTCCGTCAAATGGAAGAAGCTTGCGACACACATTTTGTTTCACAGCCAAATGCAAATGAGATTTCCGGAGGGAGGGGGGGTTTACCAGGCTACCTCTGACCCCCCCAGCCAGACACCCACCCACCCCCATGGGACCTCAGCTTCCAGCCCAAGCGTAAACCTAGGGGTGAAAGTGATGAATGCCTGAAACAAAACTGCAGGAGTGTTCAGTTAGGCTAATAATAAATCTGATCAGCCTATTTGTTTGTTTGTTTTATATTTATTGACATCAAAACATATGTACAGTATAGCAAAGTAAACAGGATGACTCAATAAAGCCCAAAAGCTTACATTATTTCCATTGTGGTGTGTATATAGATATATAGATGTTGTGACATTGGGGAAGGGAAATTCAAAACAGCATTCGTAAAAAAAACGTTAAAATCATGACAATTGTTATTCAAAAAGTTCTTTGAGGATGACTTAAAGCTGGCAATAGTGCCAATTCACTTGATGTCTGCAAGCAACCCATTTCACAGGACTGCTGCAGAATATAAAAAAGATTCCCCACATTCAGGTTTTCTGTGATTGTCAATAGTGCTTAAATCATAATCCATGCTTTGAATTGGATAATTGCCAGTTGATGAACGTGTGGTTGCTGTCGGGAGAAACTTCGCATCTCTATATTTTCCTCTTAAATTAATGCCCTAGGCTCAGTAATCTACAATCATAGGTAAACCAAGCATGTAGCATCAGTCTAAATAATATAATATTCTAAATATATGTGGATGCATGTACTGTAGGCCTATTAGTGATGATGATGATGATTAGTATTATATTTTGTATGGTGGTTTTAGTAGGCCTAGGCCGTGCTTATGGTTGTAGTGGGTGCTTATGGGATGTATAGCTACAAGACAGGCGTGTAACTAGGACCAGAGAACTGCCCTGTCAGCAGTGGTGGAAAAAGTACTCAAATGTTTTACTTAAGTAAAAGTATCAATACTGCAATGCAGAAATACTCTGTTACAAGTAAAAATCTGGTATTCAAAATGTATACTTGAGTAAAGTACAAAAGTATTGGTATCAAAATTAACATACAGTACCAAACGTACTCATTATGCAGAATGTCCTATTTCACAAGTGTTCAAAAATGTTTACAAATCTTTTGAAAATAGTATACTGTATATAGGGATAAAGTGGTTAATGCAAATCTACAAAGTAACTAGTAACTAAAGTTTTCAAATAATTGTAGTGGATTAAAAGGTACAATATTTGCCACTGAGAGATGTAGTGGAGTAGAGGTAAAAATATTTAAAATTGGAAATACTCCAGTAAAGTAAAAAATACCTCAAAATTGTACTTAGGTAAATGTACTCAGTTACTTTACAACACTGAAACTATTAATACAATCATTGACAAATTCCAAGTAAAATAGACTCTGCTGTGGTAAGGTAAACAAGAAAGGACTATACTTCCTCGGTCCTCCAGCGGAGGGACTCTAGGCGGAGCAACACATTTCACACTAGACTAGACACTACTATGAGCTATGAGGAAGGACCAGAGAACTGCCCTGTCAGAATGGCGCCACATTTCAAATTATCTCCTCCTGTCATTTGTGTGAACTTAACTCTAGACCAGTAAATGAATGACAGGAGAAACAGGGATTTTCAGCTGAAGAAAGAGGTGGGTTTTATTTTAAGTTTTCCTTCAGTAACCTAACATAGTAGGCAGCCAGTAATATAGTTTTTTAAAGGTTTTTCACTGGACAGACACCCTGAACAGGTGATGAGTCAGCTGTTCCTCGTTTGCTTAATTAGGAACATTCGTCTATTTACGTCTTAATGGATGAAGGATAACAATAATGCTCAAAACTCTGTTTGTGACCACTCTCTGTGTGTGTGTGTGTGTGTGTGTGTGTGTGTGTGTGTGTGTGTGTGTGTGTGTGTGTGTGTGCGCGTGCGTGCGTGCGTGCGTGCGCGCGCTGCGCGCGCGCTCGCTTGCTCGTGCGTCTGCAGTGACAAGGCGACATGCTGAAGTAAATAAGTATATTTACTCAAGTATTTTTTACTATACTGGAGTATTTCCTATTTTCAGTAGCTGTTGCGTGTGGCCATGACATGCATCATTCACTATCATTGACTCAATCACTAACCCTTACTCTCTTCCTCTCACTCAGGCTGGCACACCTGCAGTTGATCTGTAATTGCTGCCACCGCCCCAATCAAGGCACTATAAAGCCAGCCAGCTTCAGTCCCTCTGGAGACACAGACCCAGCAACAACTCAGTTCCTACACCCCTACTTTGTTCTGGCTAAAAGCCTTTTCTTTAAGTTAGTTTGTTAACTTTAGTTTGGCCTGGAGATGGCCGGCAGTTCCCTGTTTTCGTTTACTTTTTAGTTTAGTAGTGCTATTTTGTTAGGTAGGGAGGGGGGAGCAGCTTCGGCGTCCCTATAGGGGGTGGCCTGGTCCCCCCTCCATTCTATTTAGTTTGCCGGCATCTCCAGGCCTCCTTTTGGTTCATTCAGTTTGGTAAAGTATTTCTCATATTGTTTATTTCCTTATTTCCACTGTGGGAAGTAATAAAGAACATTTAAATCTTTGCAAATTGTTTGGTGTCCATTTTATGTTGGTCTCCACTTTGAGCCATTGGTTTATTGTAGTACTGTGTGGAGACCGTAACATAATGGGGGCTCGTCAAAACTATTTTTTTTCTCTAGGTGAGTAAGTTGAAGTTTAACTTTGTTGGTGTGCACATTTAATTTGAAGGTTTGGATTTATTTTGTCCACCTTCATTAAATTCATTGAATTAGTTTGGGCTATCTTTTGTTTGCAAAGTATATCAGTTGCATCAGTATTAAGTTAATTTAGCTTATGACTACTGAGTTTCTGATGAATTTGTTGTTTGCATTGGTAGACCCAAGTTTGTACACACAACTTTGTTAAGACACCACTTTTTTTCTGAGTGTTGTGTTGGGCAGTGTTTTTCACTTGCTGGTTCTGTGTCTCATCAAGCGTTGGTTTTTTTTGCCTTTCTCAAGCGTTTTGTGGTTTAGGCCTATATTGCTTTTGCAATTTTTCCGCTTGTTTTTTTCGCTTTGCGATTAAAGTTTCAATACAGAAAGGTTAAATAAAATTTCAAAATGGAGTTTAAGCTGGAGGATTTTGTCAAACAGCCTTCCCTTGAAGCATTCAGAAAATGTACCAAGGATAATTTAATTTCTATTGCTGATCACTACAAGGTCACGGTCTCAAAGACCCAAGCAAAGAAAACTGTAAAGCATGAATTGCATACTGCATTGTTTGAGCAAGGCATGTTGCCAGATCCTGGTATAGCCGCTTCACCGGCAAAACAGGCTGCTCCTGATCAGAGTATTAGGAGGTTGGAATTGGAGCTAGAGCTGCGCCGAATAGACACAGCAGCCAAGCTTAAAGAGCAAGAGTTCAAGCTTAAACAACAAGAACAGGAGTTGAGGTTCAAGCAGATGGAGTTGGAAGAGCAGACTAAAAAGGAAATCCGCCTAAAGGAGTTAGAGTTAAACCAGCCCTCTCCACAACATTCAAGTGGTACTAAATCTGATTTCGATGTGAACAAATGCATTCGAATGATTCCTCCATTTAATGTTAAAAATGTGGATATTTACTTTGGTCTGTTTGAGCGCACGGCTGATGCCTTGAAATGGCCCAAAAAGTTTTGGCCATTATTACTGCAATGCGTGTTAACTGGGAAAGCCCAGGAGGCATATGCATCTTTGTCACCAGGTGACAGTCTAGATTATGACAAAGTCAAGGCTGCAGTGCTCAGAGCATTTGAATTGGTTCCTGAAGCCTATAGGCAAAAGTTTCGCCGGTACAAGAAGTCAGACAGTCACACATTTTCAGAGTTTGGTCGGGAGAAGGAGGCTCTGTTTGACCGCTGGTGTCAGTCATCAAACGTCACAGAGTTCGATCAGTTGAGTGAGCTCCTCCTACTAGAGGAGTTTAAGAATTGCTTACCAGATAGGATTGCAACCTATGTTAATGAGCAAAAGGCTTCTACTCTCTCAGATGCAACTGTCCTTGCGGACGAGTATGTGCTCACCCACAAGGACAGTTTTGATAAGACTCATTTGTCCTCGGATCGAAGTTCTTACTCTTCCTCATGGCGTAATCCTAACTTTTCTCACTCAGACAATGTTTCCCCAAAAACCTTTGTCCCATTTGCTAAACGGGAGGTTGAGGAGAAGCCAGAAAGGTCAGATAGTGGGGAGGGGGCGAAGGAAAGACCAACTTGTAGCTATTGCAAAAAACTTGGTCATACCATAAATAAATGCTACACTCTCAAAAACAAGTCTCAACCACCGAAAGCGGTTGTGTTGATTAAAAGTGAATCTTTGTTGCCTTCTGTTTCAGAAGAGCCGGTGCGCGTTCCTGACCCTGAATTTCAGCCCTTTCTAATGAAAGGTTTTGTCTCTCTGACAGAGGGAGACCCAAAGGTACCTGTTAGTATCATCAGGGACACTGCGTCCAATCAGTCTGTAATTCTAGAGCATGTGTTGCCATTTTCAGAAAAGTCTGCAGCTAACTCAGATGTGTTGGTGAGGGGGTTTGATATGCAGTATGTAGGCCTGCCACTCCATAACATTTATCTTGACTCAGATTTGGTCAAGGGGTGTGTTAAGGTGGGACTGCGTGCGCAACTCCCAATCGAGGGGGTGACTCTTCTCTTGGGCAATGATTTGGCTGGTGGGAAATTGCTCATTAATCCAGAGGTAATTGCTGTTCCTCTGCCAGAAAACTCAGACAATTTGGCGTTAAGATTTCCAAAAGTGTTCAGTCTGTGCTGTGACGCGAGCAATGGCCGAACGTCAGAAAATGGATGCTGAGGTGGAACTGTCTGACAGTTTTCTGGTTGACTGTTCAGCTTCTCCACCTGTCTCTCCGGAGATCCCTGACAATTCTTTTCGTTTTGCCTAAGCTTGACTCGAAGGTATGCATGTCACGTGAACAGCTAGTTGCCGATCAAAAGCGGGATGCGACACTAGCTCCTCTCTTTGAATGTGTTATTTCAGGAGAGGAGTTAGAAGATTTGTCAACGGGGGTTTTCCTCAAAAGTGACGTGCTCATGCGGAAGTGGACACCTCCGCAGCTGTCTGCCCATGACAGTTGGGGGGTGGTGGAACAGATCGTTATCCCTCAAACATACCGAAGTGAAATCTTGAAACTAGCTCACGATAACCCACTTTCTGGTCACCTTGGGATTAATAAGACTTTTGATCGTATCTTGCGGTACTTTTTCTGGCCAGGGCTTAAAGGTGACGTGCGTCACCATTGCAAAACATGTCATGTATGCCAGGTTGCTAAGAGTCAGTTTATCTCTCCATATCCACTTTACCCGATTCCAGTTATTGGTGAACCGTTCGAGCGCGTGCAAATTGATTGTGTTGGGCCTTTGCCTCGCACCAAAAGTGGTAACAAATTCCTCTTAACTATCATGTGCACAGCGACTCGTTTTCCAGAGGCCATTCCTTTGCGTTCGATTACAGCTCCAGCTGTTGTTAAGGCCTTGGTCAAGTTTTTCTCTGTGTTCGGCCTACCCAAAATTGTACAATCTGATCAGGGATCTAACTTCATGTCGCGGGTTTTTGCGCAAGTTATGAAACAACTTAACATCACCCATGTGTGTTCAAGTGCTTACCACCCAGAGAGTCAGGGAGCCATCGAACGTTTCCATAGGACATTGAAGTCTATGTTGCGTACCTACTGCTTTGAATTCGACAGGGACTGGGACGAGGGTGTCCATCTCCTCCTCTTTGCCGCTCGTGAGGTGGTACAAGAGTCCCTCGGCTTTAGTCCCGCCGAACTGGTCTTTGCACACACAGTGAGAGCGCCCCTTAGACTTTTGCAGGAAAAGTGGCTGGGTGATAGCAAGCCTCAGAATCTACTCGACTATGTCTCAAAATTCCGTTTCAAACTTCTCCGCGCTTGTGAATTGGCAAAACAAAACATGACCGTTGCACAGGGTAAAATGAAGAGATGGTTTGATAAAGATGCAAAAAGCAGGAGTTTTAGTCCTGGTGATAAGGTTCTGGTTTTACTGCCCATTCCCGGCTCTGCTTTGCAGGCACGATATAGTGGCCCTTACCTGGTCAAAAAGAAGGTGGGCGATCGAGACTACATCATTGACACCCCTGAACGTCGACGGCATAGTCGGCTGTGTCATATTAACATGTTGAAGCCTTATTTTGACAGGGAGTCTCAGTCTGTTTCCACCCCTACTGACGGTGCAGAGGTCAGTGTGGCACCGGAGCTGTCCAGTGGTGATAAGGTAACTCTGGCACTGTCTAGCGACGCCATTGTTCCTCCTCCTGAATCTCAGGACGATCAAGATGATATTGTAGGTATATCCAGTGATGTCGTTCATGGGCGACTTAAAAACTCAGAAATGCTTTCTAACCTTAATGATTGTCTTCCGCATTTGGTTCAGTGTCAGCGTGAGGATGTGATCGGTCTAATTGGCTCTAATTTAACTCTCCTCAGATGTGCCGACTCGCACACATGTGTTGCAGCATGATATTGATGTTAATGATTCTCCGCCAATTAAACAACACGCATATCGCGTTAATCCTGAAAAAAGGCTTCGTCTCCAAAAACAGGTGGATTACATGTTGGAAAACGGCATAGCTGTACCTAGCACAAGTGCTTGGAGTTCACCCTGTCTTTTGGCTATGAAATCTGATGGCTCGGATCGGTTTTGCACCGACTATCGAAAGGTGAACGGGGTCACAAAACCTGACTGTTATCCTCTACCTAGGATAGATGACTGTGTTGATAATGTTGGCCGTGCCAAGTACGTTACAAAACTCGACCTACTAAAAGGTTATTGGCAGGTGCCGTTAACACCTAGGGCTCAAGCTATATCTGCCTTTGTGACCCCTGACGCTTTTCTAGAGTACACCGTAATGCCATTTGGTGTTCGAAACGCTCCAGCAACGTTCCAGCGTTTAGTCAACACAGTTCTGTCGGGTTTATCGGGCTGCGAGGCTTATTTGGACGACATTGTCGTTTATTCCGAAACATGGGAGGAGCACATTAAACAGCTTCGTACAGTCTTTGGCAGGTTGAGTGAGGCCAATCTCACTTTAAATCTAGCTAAGTGCGAGTTTGGGCAGGGTACAGTGACTTACCTCGGCAAAATTGTGGGTCGGGGTCAAGTTAAGCCTGTCCATTCTAAAGTTGAAGCAATCCTCTCGTTTCCTCCTCCTGTCACTCGCCGTGGTCTAATGCGGTATTTAGGAATGGCAGGATACTATAGAAGTTTCTGTAAGAACTTTTCCGCCGTCGCAGCCCCATTAACCGACTTGTTGAGCCCAAAAGTGCGTTACAAATGGTCTCCGAGCTGTCAGCATTCCTTTGATAGTGTGAAAGCCTTGTTAACTAATGCTCCAGTTCTTGCTGCACCCATGTTCGAGCGGCCATTTAAACTTGCTGTGGATGCGAGTGATGCGGGTGCGGTCCTACTCCAGAATGGAGATGATGGGCTTGAGCACCCGGTCTCGTATTACTCAAAGACATTCAATCGCCATCAACGTGTGTATTCCACAATTGAGAAGGAAGCACTCGCGCTTATTTTGGCTCTAAAGCATTTCGAGGTTTATGTAGGCTCTTCTAGCGAGCCTACGCTCGTATATACTGATCACAACCCCCTCGTTTTCCTGAACCAGATGCGGAACACAAACAGAAGGTTGATGAGGTGGTCTATTTTCATGCAGTATTTCAATGTGGAGGTTAGGCATATCCGTGGCAAGGATAATGTCCTGGCCGACACATTGTCACGGTGTTTTTCTGATTGCTGAATGACCTCACGTTGCACTCCCGGTATTCGCCATCATAGGGTGGGGGTGTTGCGTGTGGCCATGACATGCATCATTCACTATCATTGACTCAATCACTAACCCTTACTCTCTTCCTCTCACTCAGGCTGGCACACCTGCAGTTGATCTGTAATTGCTGCCGCCGCCCCAATCAAGGCACTATAAAGCCAGCCAGCTTCAGTCCCTCTGGAGACACAGACCCAGCAACAACTCAGTTCCTACACCCCTACTTTGTTCTGGCTAAAAGCCTTTTCTTTAAGTTAGTTTGTTAACTTAAGTTTGGCCTGGAGATGGCCGGCAGTTCCCTGTTTTCGTTTACTTTTTAGTTTAGTAGTGCTATTTTGTTAGGTAGGGAGGGGGGAGCAGCTTCGGCGTCCCTATAGGGGGTGGCCTGGTCCCCCCTCCATTCTATTTAGTTTGCCGGCATCTCCAGGCCTCCTTTTGGTTCATTCATTCAGTTTGGTAAAGTATTTCTCATATTGTTTATTTCCTTATTTCCACTGTGGGAAGTAATAAAGAACATTTAAATCTTTGCAAATTGTTTGGTGTCCATTTTATGTTGGGGTCTCCACTTCGAGCCATTGGTTTATTGTAGTACTGTGTGGAGACCGTAACAGTAGCCTACTTTTACTTCTACTCCACTACATCTCAGAGGCAAATATTGTACTTTTACTCCACTACAATTATTAGAAAACTTAGTTACTTTGTAGATTTGATTATTATTACAAAACACACTGGCCACTTCAGCCATATATACATTTCAGTCATTTGAAAATAGCAGATCTACAAGCTCACAATGCTTCTCCATGCACAGATTGTGAGCTTGTAGATCTGCTATTTTCAAAAGATTTTTACACATTTGAAAAGTTATGAAATGGGACGTTCTGTGTAATGAGTATGTGGTGAAACAAGTACGTTCTACTTTTGGTACTTTTAAGTACATGTTGATACCAATACTTTTGTACTTTTACTCTTACTCTTGTCCATTTTGAATTCCAGAATTTTACTTGTAACAGAGTAGTTCTACATTGCAGTATTGATACTTTTACTTAAAGGTAGGGTAAGTGATTTTCTTTGGTTAAAATAAGTGTTAAATAGCTCTATATTCTGATAGTACTCATTGCTATAGAGTGTTTGTTCAGTAAAAGGAGTCTCCAAGTCTCTCCAGCTCTTTATAAAACAGAAAATGCATTGTTTCAGTTTCATTTCCAATTTTATCCAATCAGGATAGAGAACTCAATCAGGATATAGATTAAACAAGTGAAATTGGAAGTGATGACACTAAGAAATGAGCAGGCAAAATTGGAACTGGAACACTATGAAAATGAAGCTTAAAAATGGGTACTTTTACTGATTGGCTGAGATTTTGACACCTACCGGAAAATGTATTCTCTGTTTATTAAAGAGCTGGAGAGACGGGGAGACTCCTGTTACTGAACAAACACTCTATAGCAATGATTACTATCACAATATAGTGCTTTAACCTTTTAACAAAATACTTTTTGTTTTAACCCAAAAATATCACTTACCCTACCTTTAAGTAAAACAAGTGAGTACTTTTTCCACCACTGAGTCTGTGTGACTCACACAGAATGTAGTCACACATTTGTTTATTTTATTGTGTGATATAAACAGGTTCTGGGAGTTTGCAAATCAATATATGAACATTATGACTTTAAGTACATCTTCTAAGGGTGGAGCCTATTTAATCCATACCACATTTTAGCAAAATGTGGTATGAGTGAATTCAGTGCAGGACACAGCTGTTGGCTGGGCTCGTGCTTCTAATTTAGATCTTAATAAGAGCTCCCTTTAACCCTTTCAGACCGAGAACGCATCTGAGTAATTTTAAGATTTATTTGGGCTATTCCAAAATAGCTGATATACAAGCTCATAGCGCGGCACATGAGCTTGTATATCTGCTATTTCTTTTTAGAAAAATTGTGAAAATGTGTGCAAATCTTTGAATATCTATTTTTCCATAGCGAACATTTTTTACTCTGTTACAACTACTGGGGGGTCCCTGGAACAAAGTATTTTGAGACTGGGTTCCTCAGACAAAATTCATATACTTTTGGGGGTCCTTGACATGAAAAAAGTTTGAGAACCACTGATTATAGCAACTGGTAGGATTTAGAAGACATTTGTAGAATCCCCCCAGAAGCAAAGGTTTGAGTTACAAATGTTTGCTTTGAAAAAAATATATATATTCAAAGATTTGCTCAAATGTTCACGTTTTTTCAAAAACAGCAGATCTACAAGCTCGTAGCACAGCACTCGGTGCCGCGCTATGAGCTTGTATAACTGCTATTTTTGAATAGCCAAAGAAATCTTAAAATGACACAGATGCGTTCTCGGCCTTAATGGGTTAATGAATTTTGGTGTATTATGTGTGTGTTTTATAAGATGTTTTATTGTGTTTATGGTTATTGCTACAGTAAATTAAGCTCAGTTAAGGTCGGTATATGTTTCCAGTATAACTTAAAGCTAATACTAGTACAGTAACAATATGAATTGGCTATAATTGCTTAAAAGGACTATCATTAATAAGTTGCATTGTGTTAAAGGTTAATATTCCTGAGAAATAATACTAAATTGATGAAGGTCTTGTTTGGTACCTGATGCGATGAAGTGTTCAGTTTATTTAGCACACTGTAATAAAAAAATAGAAACGACACATATCAAAGAAAAGTTTCTGTGTGAGGAAAGGCAGAAGCCGGCAGGCTTATTTGGAATCCTTTCCTTAATTGAAGAGGTCATTAAATAACTTAGATTAAAAGTTCAATAAGAACAATACAAAATAATACAAGTTTACAAGGGGAGCAGCAGTGCAATAAAGGAATAAAAACAAAAAACTGCACAAAAGAAGAACATTTGTAAAGATTACACATCAGAAGTAAATCATATGGACTATACAGTGAGAAAGAAATTAGATATTGTTTTAGATGTTTCTTAAATATTGGCAAGGATAGTGATGCCTTAACATCTAGAGAGCTCCACAACTGAGGGCCAGGGCCTCTAAATTAAAGTGTAACTTAATTAATTGGTATTGAAGTATACAGAGTCAAACATACAGTATTGTCCTGGTAATGGTCACTCCATTAGTTGTACGGTATGGTTTATGTGTTTGCATTAAAGAAAACAAAGTTGCAGAATAAATGTTAAATTAATTTAATTGAGAATGTATGTCAATAAATTCATATGAGAGTGACGTCAATCTGATAACAACAAAATATTTTGTCTGTGATCATTTCTCCTGTAAAACAGGACCTTATTATCTGCCTACCATCTGGGACCTGCAACATCTGCAGCAGAGGTGCCATACGACTGACCATGCTTGATCATGGCATTGGCAGGTAGCAGTGGCTGTCAGCGGACCCGACGGTGCTTCACTCATAGTAGGTGATGAAGGAATTCTTTGATTTCTTAAAGCTTCTGATACTGATGTGTAATGACCGGCGGTGGGTTGAAGTTTAGAAGGAAGCGCCATGACAACTGCTTTATGAGGAAACAGGTTGTTTGCAGTCAAATATATGTTCTTCTATCCAAACCTCAGGTCTTACATTTTATAATTTACAATTTAGGCATTTAGCAGACACTCTTAATCCAGAGCGATTTGCAGTAAATGTTGTGATTTCGGTCGACCAACACATGGTCCCTAAGAGTCTCGGGTGGTGGTGAGTGAAGGTTTCTGTTGAGTCGCACGCGCGGAGAACCAGTTGACACCAGGCAGTATCACACGACAAGCTCTGAAGTTTAATACAAACAGAGAATATATACAGTATTGTACAGTGGATACATGACGTTACCAGAAGATATGGAACAAGGACAAGAACAGAATGGATAGGAACAGAACATACATCTTGTATCATTGTGCACAGACGTTCAGTATCTCTGATAAAGTACTTGATGGTCATCGTATCACGGGTATCAATATGCTTACGTACTGTAGATGCACATATGTGTGCTGGGTCAAGCAGATGAAGTCATAAATCATGACAGTAAGTAAGGTAAACACAAGGTAATACATCAAATGCATAGAGACAGTGTAATGCCTTAGTAATCTAGGGTCATAGGTAAACCAAGAACCTAGCATCAGTGTAAACATTATAACATCGATAAAGAATATGTACATTGAAACTATACAAACTATAGGATTATGCAATATGGTCAACAAATGAACCTGGCAACTGTCTAAATCGTTGGTTCTCAAAGTGGGGTCCGGGGACCCCCAGGGGTCCTTGGGGGGGTTCCAGGGTGACCCCAGCAAAATGTGTTCATAGCATCACAATAATTTTAACCACTTTAACCTTTTATACTTTGGCTATTAAAAAATAGCAGATATACAAGCTCATAGCGCGGCACTCGGTGCCGCGCTATGAGCTTGTATATCTGCTATTTTAAAGAAATTGTGAAAATGTGTGCAAATCTTTCAATATATATATTTTTAAAGCAAACATTTGTAGCTTAAATCTTTACTTCTTGGGGTCCCTGGAACAAAATATTTTGAGATGGGGGTCCGCGACCAAATACATATCATTTTGGGGGTCCTTGACATGAAAAAGTTTGAGAACCACTGGTCTAAATAACATGCTATCTAAATGACATTTTAACCTTTAACCTCTTGAGCAAAAGGGGGGTAAATAAAACACAACAACATACCCCATCACAATAAACCCATAACCCACATCTCAACTCACATGGGCAATAACACAACAATAAACAATAAATGTCACAGTGTGCGCCCCGGTGTGTGCTGTGTGAGCGCCTCCTCGGTGGCTTCAGTAGGGAGATGGTTCTATAGGAGGCACATGGAGCGCATTAACCCATTCAATCCGGGAACGCATACTGTGTCATTTTAGATTTTTAGCTATAACCATTATTTTATACTTTGCTCTATTAAAAAATAGCAGATATACAAGCTCATGGCGCGGCACTCAAGCTTGTAGATCTGCTATTTATTTATTTTTTATCGTGAAAACTGTTTTTTTAGGCCTTTGCCTCTGGGGATTTTACAAATGTCTTCTCAATCCTAACATTTTTTTTAAATTTTGTTTAATTTCTTTTTACTTATGTTGCTATAATATCAGTGGTTCTCAAACTTTTTTCATTTCAAGGACCCCCAAAAGGATATGTATTTGTCTGCGGACCCCCCCCCCCCCCCCCCGCCATCTCAAAATATTGTATGTATATATATTCATATTCGTATATATATTCAAAGATTTGCACAAATCTTCACGATTTTTCAAAAATAGCAGATCTACAAGCTCATAGCGTGGCACTCGGTGCCACGCTATGAGCTTGTAGATCTGCTATTTTTGAATGCCTAAAGAAATCTAAAGTGGCACATATGCGTTCCCCGGATGGAGTGCATTAAGATTCATGAGCTAATCAAAGTTGTGGCATCTCTGCAAAGGTGACCCCCTGCGTGGAACACTTTAAGGGTGACCTCTGCTGGGGGAAATGGGGAGTGCAATAATATGGCCAGCTATACTGTGTCTGACAAAGCAGCGTCACACCAACGTCATTAAAGGGTTAATATCACATACACACGCTGGCATTAATCTCCTCTTGGAAAAGGAGGAGCTTATGGTAAAGAACAAAATGGGAAACTGACCTAGACCATTGGTTCTCAAAGTGGGGTCCGGGGACCCTCCAGGCAGGGGGTCCCCAGCAAAAGTAGTTAACATACCATCACAATCATTTTAACCACTTTAACCTTTTATACGTTGGCTATTCAAAGATAGCAGATCTACAAGCTCATAGCACGGCACCGAGTGCCACGCTATGAGCTTGTAGATCTGCTATTTTTCAAAAATCTTTAACATTAGTGAACATTTTTTAACACAAATCTTTGCTTCGGGGAGTCTCTGCCTGGCACAACATATTTTCAGATGGGGGTCCGCGGCCAAATATTTATCAATTTGGGGGTCCTTGACGTGAAAAAGTTTGAGAACCACTGACCTAGACCACCATTTCAACTCAGAGGAATGGGCTGAACTGTGTGGAAAAAAAGTATAACACGTCTCTTTTAACAATAAACATATTCTGACTCAGTTACATAGAGTTTATTTCACCCCAGAGAGAATGCATAGGATAGACCACACCAGATCTCAATGCTGCCCAAGGTGTAGAGTTGAGGTTGGCTCCCTGGTCCACATAATGTTCTGGTCTTGCTCACAATGGTCTGGATACTGGAGGGGGGGTTCTGGGGGCATCGTCCAGGATAATACAAACAACTGTTCCACATGGACCTATAGGCTTATTCTCCTAGGAGATGCATCATTGTTGCCAGGCTGCACACAAAATATAATAAGACTTGTAAAAATAGCCTTAGCAACAGCCAATAAGTGTATTAGCCCTTGGGTGGAAAGACAAACTCCCACCGCCAACCTCTTTGTATTAATTCCTTTTTAACAGGTCGTTCATGAAAGTCCTTGCGGTCTTGTTTCCAATGAGAACCTGTGAGCAATTGGGGTTAAGAGTCTTGCTCAGGGACAAATTTCATATCATCGGCACATATGCTGGGATAGCCTGGAATCGAACCTGGGGCAACCAGGGCCAGCTGGTTCCCTAGGCGGGCTCACTAACCACTCAGCTATGGCCGCCCCTGTGGTTTAGGGAACTAACCTCTTGTATTCCTAGGGAAATAATAATCCTCAAACAGAAGTCTGAGGATTTTGAGGGAATCTGGCGTAAACTAATTGACTTAACTGAGGCAAATGATGTGGAGGACTGAGACCTTCCTTTTCAATAAAGCGTTTGGTTAGTTTTCTAGTTTTACCCCATGTGTTTTTAGATGTGTTGTTTTTATGAAAAACATAATGATTCTGTACTGTAGCACTTTGAGATTTGTTTCAAATTTAAAGTGCAATATATATTTTTTAAATGATTCTTATTTGGACACATTTGTAGACTCACTCTCAGAGTTATGGGGGTCTGTGGATAAAAACGCCTACATTCAAGCCATTCTGCATGTTGTTAGCAAGAATGGAGGAGAGAGCATTTGTGGTGCTTATTATATAGACCTTTTTATAGTCCATAAGTTGATTTGTCCTTTTGCAGTGTTTTGTTGGTGAATACCAGCAGCTGACTGGACCCCAGCGGTTCCTATAGCAACACTGTTCCACTAACGAGGTCAATAGAGAGAGGCAATCTTTCTGACAGATGTGCGTTCTGAAATTGCTCAAACAACACAAGCAGTTGTTACTGTCCAATTGACCCAGCAATTCCCCACCCCCACTTTTTTCCCTATACTTACAGTAGCCTACCACTGACTTTAGAAAGCATTTCTTATCTCTTAACCCTTTCAATCCGGAAAAACGTCTGTGTCATTTTAAGATTTCTTTGGCTATTCAAAAAATAGCAGATCTACAAGATCATGCACTCAATATTCAAATCTTTTAATATGTATATTTTTAAAGTGAACATTTGTAACTCAATTTGCTTCTGGGGTTCCTTGGAACAAAACATTTTGAGATGGGGGTCCGCGGCCAAATACATATCTAAAATTGTTTTCTAAATACTAACAGCATGTTGCTATATCAGTGGCGCTCCAACTTTTTCATGTATTTGACCTCAAAATGTTTTGTCCCAGGGACCCCCACAGAAGCAAAGATTGGAGTAAAAAATGTTCACTTTGAAAAAAAAAAAGATTTGCACAAATTTTCAAGATAAAAAAAATAAATAGTAGATCTACAAGCTCATTTGAGTGTCGCGCTGTGAGCTGCTAGATCTGCTATTTTTGAGTAGCCAAAGAAATCTTAAAATGATACAGATGCGTTCCTGGCCGGATTGAATGGGTTAAAGTTCAAATGGACTCAGTGTACAATGGATTCAGGTCATGTTTACTATGAGGGACTGTTGACCTTTGACCTTTCAAGTTGCTGCACTGTTCAAGTTCAAGTTCAAGTTTATTATGTCCCAAACTGGGACATTTATGTTACAGCAGATAGTAAGAAACTCCAACACACAGCAAACACTGCTCATGTATGTAACGCACATTCTCTCAAAAAGAGGAGGCGGAAGAGGGAGGATGGGGGGGGGGGGATGGTTGCAGGGGAACCATGTATCTCAATGGGGACTGGCTAATCCATACTGCTAGTGCTGCTAGGAGACCCTGATAAGGTTATTCTGAATAAATAATCCAATGAATGAATTATTAATAACATGCAGTCAGTGCTTGAGTTATAGTATTGTGTGTGTGTGTGTGTGTGTGTGTGTGTGTGTGTGTGTGTGTGTGTGTGTGTGTGTGAGAGGGGGTGGGGGTTCTGTGTCTGACTGTGTACATAATACAGTATGCACGTGATATTTTCTGTATGTGTGTGTGTGTGCATGTGTGCTGTGCGTGCGTGTATGATATGTGTGCCGAAAAGGAGCATAATTAAGAACCCCCTGTTTTAAGTGGAATACTTAATAACGATCATGAGCATCAAATTAAAGGGAAATTCAAGTCTCGGGGCGATCGGTGTGAAATTTGCACGTTCAGTTGTGCTTAGATTAGCATCGTGCGCTGGGGAGTTCACTTAACCCCTTCCATCCGGGAACGCATCTGTGTTATTTTAGATTTTTAGCTATAACCATTATTTTATACTTTGTCAAAAATAGCAGATCTACAAGCTTGTAGTGCGTCACTTTCGTGCCGTGCTACGAGCTTGTAGATCTGCTATTTTAGAAAAATCATGAATTCGTGCAAATCTTTGAATATATATATTTTTAAAGCGAACATTTGTAACTCAGATTTTTGCTTCTGGAGGTCGCTGGAACTAAACATTTTACAAACGTTCGCTTCAAAAAGAAGAAAAAAAGCAAATATTTGCACACTTGTTCGAGATTTTTCAGAAATAGCAGATCTACAAGCTAATGGCGCGGCACTCGGTGCCGCGCCATTAGCTTGTAGATCTGCTATTTTTGAATAGCCCAAAGAAAAAAATGACAGAGATGCTTATCCCGGATGGAACGGGTTAAGGTTGAAAATATTCTCTCCAAGCATCGACTGTTGTGTTAGTAGGCCTAGTGTTTCATTAATATTAATCACAGGGCGAGGCAGGCTTGAGCTTATAGCGTTAATTCTGTCTTAACAAGCGTAACAAATGTCGATGTCTTTCGAGGTCCCAGGGTCGTCATGAGTTACATCTGTACCAAGGTCGCTTTTTATGTTGGGCTGATGATGATGTTATCTCCCCCTCGACTCTGGCCTTGAGATAACAACTATAGAATAGATAGGGCTCTCATGACTACATGATTTAAGTTGGCGATTAATTGTCATACAAATACTGTAAGCGCGATCAACGATTTTAATTGTGTTTTTGACATTGAACATGAAGCTCATAGTGCGGCACTTATGAGCTTGTATATCTGCTATTTTTGAATAGCCCAAAGTATAAAATATGGATAAAGGGGTTAAAATGATTGTGATGCTTTATTAACTAATTTTGCTGGGGACCCGCTGGTACCCCCGCCAAGGACCCCTGGGGGTCCCCGGACCCCACTTTGAGAACCAACGCTCTAGAGAGCCCACTAAGAGAGGGAGCTAGGGGAAGGAGAGTGATAGAGATTTTGTATTAAATGCTCTTGTTAGTGTTTAGAAGATTATCTTTAGACCTACTAGTATAGAAAGGACCAGGATTACATGCAAACGTTGATGAAAATCTATACAGTACGTTGTAATGTAGGCCAGGGCCCCGGGTCTTCAACAGGGGGTCTGGGACCCCTAGGGGGTCCTCAGAGTTACAACAGGGGGGGGGGGGCACCAAAGCTTTGTGTTAATAAGACAATCTTTTTTACATTAACCATTTGAAACCCTAGCATCCCGCGTTGTGAGCTTGCCTTGTAGATCTGCTATTTTCAGCAAAGATGTTTGGTGTGTAGAGGGAAAAAAGAGCAGACCAAGTACAAAGTCAGGTTTACAAAGTATTGAAGGTTTAATAGGATCCCTGGCTAATAAGAAATACTCCAGTAAAGTGAAAATACCTCAAACAGTACTTGAGTACATGTTACTTTAGTTACTTTACACCACTGCATGTCGGTCTTAATTGCGTTGTTGTCCACCGTTCGGAGTGAGGCGTACTACAAGCACTGTACAAGCCTCTGCCTCTGCCTCAGGAGGACGATAAACAGCGGCATTGAATATATGTGGTTTAAACGCTAGGGTGTAATTTGTTGCATCATCATTGTGGTTACCTCGGCTTCGCTGTGGCTGCCACCAACGGAAGTGCCTGGTGCTTCAGGCCTGTTCCCTGCTGGATATGAGGGCAATAAATCTTATTGAATGTAGTGTGAAAACTCCTACGTGTATTAGTTATTTCGGCTGTCCTCTGTGGAAGTGCTTGGTGTGGGTGCAATGCTATCACTAACAGTATATTCCCTGCTGGGCATGAGGACAGTAAGTGTTATTGACTGTTGCATGAAAACTCCCACATAATACTCTATATCAGCTGCTATTCCATCGGCTGAATTGCTTGGCAGTATTTTGTGAGTATTTGTGTTTTTGGATTACTTATGACTTTCACTCCACTACATTTCAAAGGCAGATATTGTACTTTTGACTCCAATGCATTACTAAGGAAGGGAAAAATATGAATGAACCACTTAAAGGAGTAGTTCACCCAAATAATTACTTATTTTCTATATGAAAACTTGTGAAATGGGACATTCTGCACAATGAGTACGTTCTACTTTAAGTACATTTTGATACCAATACCTTTGTACTTTTACTCAAGTAAATTTTGAATTCCCGACTTTTACAGTATTGATACTTTTACTTCCACCGCTGCTTACTGCCCACTCGTCCTGTTACCCTTTGACCTTATAGCTGAAGAGCTGAAAATGTTCCAACACAATTACAACAAACAGCCCCTAGTCTTAAAGTGTTTGGGTTGACTTTAACTGAGTCCGCAGCCTTCTTTTTAAAGCTACAATCCGAAGTCCGATCCCGACTAGTAGTCTCTTCAAGCCAGACAACTATTTTGCGATCTTCAAACACTGCATACTGTGGTTGATCTGTAACTACGGCTCCTGGAAGCTGCGAACGGAAGTTGTCATGATGTCATCTGTTACCACACCTCGTTACTAGTATGAAAAAATGGTACACAAATTGGTCTCCTAAGTGGGCATGGTTTAGCCTCGCGTAGCCAGACTATATCACTGCGTGAGTGCAATTTTTTTTTGCATTCGCAGATTCGTCTGGTCCCAGGCTAGGCATGGTTGCCTCTGTCTGTCTGTCTGTCTGTCTGTCTGTCTGTCTGTCTGTCTGTCTGTCTGTCTGTCTGTCTGTCTGTCTGTCTGTCTGTCCATTGTGTCAAAGTGTCCTTGAGCAAAACCTCTGTAAATGACTATACAGATAGAGCAGCTAATGTTGCAATTATTACTTAATCGCCTAATCGCAATTATTTTTGCATAATCGTCATAATCCTGTTGTTGAAAAAAAAATAAAAAATTCAAAAGAAAATGTGGAAATAGCCGATCCACAAGCTCAAAACGTGTCGTGTTTGGCATTGTCGTGTTTGGCATTATGGTGTTTTTTAAAAGAGTATTAAGTATTCAATTGTGTAAGTTATTTGTCATATCTGCCCTGTGCACCTTTTGTTTATGAAGCCTAACATCCAAACAGAAATTTATTTTTTATTCATAATGTTCACAAAGTTCAACGACATGACACACATCACAATTATTTGAGCGACAATGAATTGTCAAGTACAATTTCATAATTTGGACAGCCCTACATGTACACAGTAAAACTCAAGTTGAACCCCATTTGTATGCTCTTCAGAGTTGGATCAAAGCTGGGGATTTTACAGTTTTAAATCAACCTCGGTTGCCTGAGAAACGGAGAGAGTATGTTTAATATAGAATGTCAGAAAGGCCTCCAGCAAATCTAATCTTTGGCCCTCGTACTGTTTAGAACCTGAGAAAGTGTCTGTCTGAGTGACAGAGAGAAAAGATGAGAGTACACCGGGCACTACAGATCTGATATGTCACTATATAGTATTACTTGAGCTCCGAAGCCACAGCAAAACTATTGTAATAATAATGAGGCCATCTGTGCAGGCCTGTAAGTAGTAGTAATTAGATTGCCATCAATGATGTGGCCACAAAATGATCTGAATACACAGGAGGGTGCATAATAAGCCTTTAATTAAAAAATTGTTTGAATTCATTTAAATAATTAAATTGATAAATATGTTTCGATTTTTCTTTCTTTACCTTTTTCCCTAGAACAGTGAAATAAACCGCTCATCCGTTAACTAAAAACTTAGATGAGATGCTGGAGGTGAATAGTGACAGTATGAACTAGAAAAATGTGCTCCTCGGAGCACAGGTCTCCGCCAGGCCAGGTAGGTTATTGTGGGCCAGCAATGTTTGGAATCCAGTCATTATATCAAAGCCAGTTGTGTTCGTGTAGACACTGGGCCAAGCCGGATGCATCACCACGTTGGATTCAAATCCTTAAACTAAATGGTATTGTTAGTGATGGTTAAAAGAAAGGACTGTATGTGGACTGGTCTATACTGGCTGGCTGGTCCGGCTTCCCCACTTCACCCAGAGGTATCGATTAGGGGTGTTGGAAAAAATTGATTCGAATACGAATCACGATTCTACTGTTGGACGATTCAGAATCGATTCCCATTTTTGAGAAAATCGATTTTCATTTTTTTTTTACAATTATAAAAGCTACATAAATGTACTCTATTCTCATGCCAGCAGATTGGAGTAGATCCTGAAATCTTATGTTTTGAATCAAGAATCGTTTTGAATCGATGAATCGTTTTTAAATCGATAAAAATCGGAATCGTGACCCCAAGAATCGGAATCGAATCGAATCGTGAGGTAGCAGACGATTCACAGCCCTAGTGTCGATTAGAACACAGGACAGACGACCTCTCTCACCCATTAAGACCTGAGGCGATTCTTAAAAAATCTAAATCCTAACAGTTTTTTGAAAAAAATCTAAAACATTTTTTTTCAAGATTTTTCAAAAATAGCAGATCTACCAGCCAAAGAAATCTAAAGTGACAGAGATGCGTTCCAGGTCTTAATGGGTTAAGGGTTTTTACTGAAGACTTCAATGAGCACAGTACAATCCAACACTTGAGTGTGTGTGGTTTTCTGTGATAATACGGAAAGTAAATAATTACAGTTACAGCAGCCAATATCATATGAATCTGACAAAGGCATTATGCTTGCATACTGGACATCATGAATTACTGCTACATACATTCACAATGAAATGAAATCACACTGACAATGCTTGACAATAAGCAGCATGCATACAACATGGATTATACACATAACTTATCAGAATGAACTATGAATTAGGCCTAATGCCTGTTGTTCAATTACACATGTCATACAACACAAACAGTGGAACATAAACCATATAGGGCCTACATTATGGAATATACATCAGCATTTCACAGTCACTTGAAACCGATGCACTTATCATCAGTGGTGAGCTGTGGATTTTTTAACTAAGGGGGCTATATTTTATGACGTCACGTGCACGCGCGCACGTGCACGCGCGCGGGCATGTGCACATAGCCACTCAGCTCAGTGCTATAGTTGAAATACTGTATTCAACATGTGATTATTAATGTATTTATATTTCTTATTATTTTGTTGCATTGTTAATTTGTTGTTTTTATTTTTGTTTCAATTAATCAATTATTTTATTTTCCTTTACATAGACTCACCCACACATAAGTACTTAAAATAATCAGACAACTTTACTTCATCTTTACTTCAATGACTTAATTTTTTTTTAAAGACACAAGATGTCACTTACATTGCTTTCAACTTTCAACAGTGGTTTTAACAATCATATGAACAGTCACAAGAACTTCCAACAACGGTCAGGGATAACCGTGTGAGTTTCTGGTACAGCTCTCGTTCTTGGGTCCTCTGCTAAATGATGGTATCTATTCCAACTGATCACATAATCTGAATCTGATCTTCTACCACAGCCATTTTGTTTCCCAACAACAGCTGAGACTGAGCGTCCACATGCACGGGTTTTGTAGGCGTCGGCGTCGCAACAAATTACAGTTTCCTCTGGACTCCTGTCTTGTTGTTTCCCAACAACAGCTGAGTCGGAGTGTCCACAGGCACGTGTTCTTCAAGCAGGCGGGTAGGCGTAGTGAAACTGAGTTTCTTCTGGATGCATTTCTTCTTCTTCGGAGGCAAGGTGATAGTCGTCATCATTGTAGAATTTGCAGACAAGTGAAATACCTGACCTGTGTGGCTGTTAATACAGTGTAACTGAGGACGTAAGTGAGAACGCAATGTGCTTTGCATAACATTGCGTTCTCACTTACGTCCTCAACCTGGCCATTGTTGTGTTAATGATTGACGGCTCGCGGGCGGCTGACGGTGAGTGCTCGCGCGTGCATGTGGAGCACGCGCGAGCCCCCAGCCCCCATAGTGTCTGGGAACTAAGGGGTCGACGCACCCCCTTCAGCTCAACCCTGCTTATCATGAACTAACTTGCATTCATACAATGAAATCAAAGCGCTTGAATATTGCTACCTTCAGACTGTCTGACAACGCCATTTACCACGTGCACAAACATAGCGTTACATAACAGGACATCAACGGCACATCCAACACACAAAATGAGCAGCAATTGACATTTGCATGAACGCACACAAAACTGAGGATAAACTTGAGCACAACTGTTGGAGCAACTTCTTGATATGAACTGGACACACTTCTCTTCTGACTGATGCAAGAGGAGGAAAAGGGTAAACTCTCGTTCACTAAATTACCTGCAGGTGCGTTCATGCAATTACCCGCAGGTGCGTGCGCACACCCAATGACCCGTGCACACACTTAACGAGCACACACTTAACGAGCACACACTTAACTCTCTCACGGGCAGCATTTTGTACAGGTATGTGCAGGCACTGTACCAATGCACCACTCGAGCACCCATGAAATATATTTTTTTAGGAATAGCAAACAGAAGGAACGGAAATAAAGAAGGAAGCAAAAAGCGAAAGCATGTTAAAATGATTCCAAATTATGAACGCAAGACTGAGAGTGACAGCACACCACCTGACATAATGTTTAGGGCAGTGAGGCAGGTAAATCTGCAAAAACAAATCTATAAGGAGCACTGCTAAAGATTTTAACACTAATTACTGCAGTGCACTCACACAATACAGTACAAATCGAAGGTCAGATTACAATGCCAACAGCAGTAGACAGTAAAGTCCCTTATCAGTCCATTTGGCTCCATTTTTATACACACAATTAACACTAAATGTAAATTAACCCATTTAGACCGGGAAAGAATCTGTGTCATTTTTAGATTTCTTTGGCTATTAAAAAATAGCAGATATACAAGCTCATAGCTTAAAGCAAAAACATTTGTAACTCAAATCTTTGCTTCTGGGGGATTCTACATATGTCTTCTAAATAACAGTTTTCTTAAAAACATATGTTGCTTTAATATCAGTGGTGCTCAAACTTTTTCATGGCAAGGACCCCCCAAATGATATGTATTTGGCCACCGACCCCCATCTCAAAATATTTTGTTCCAGGGACCCACCAGAAGCAAAGATTTGAGTTACAAATGTTCCTTTTGAAAAAAAATATATATATTCAAATATTTGCACACATTTTTCAAAAATAGCAGATCTACAAGCTCATAGCTATAGCACTATGAGCTTGTAGATCTGCTATTTTGGAATAGCCCAAAGTATAAAATATGGTGGCTACACGGATGCGTTCCCGGTCTTAATGGGTTAAGACCATGGGTTTTTTATACAGGCTATGTAAAAGCCGAGGCAGATTTCTGCAGCTGTCTTGTAGAATACTGCACACTGGTTCAGTACATAACAAAGTCAGCAGACATCTACTGTGGCTTATCTCCCAGATAGAGGTCAGGAAACTGGCCTATCAGTTTGCTGAATAACATGCCAATTAAAAGTTCCTCCAACCTGGCAGAAACCTCTGCATAAAACGGGGACCCTGGTTATACGCTTGCCTGTGTGCCGTCTCTGCCACGGGGAATAAAATAAATAAATAAGTACATACATCTCACGACTGAAAAGTTTTGTTAGGCCAAGTCCCAAACTGTGATTGTGAAACGGCGTGAAAGAAGGACATTCCCCCATGAGAGCTCTGATTCGTAAACAATTAGCACAATTTATTACACGGCTTGGTTGAATGCTTGATTCGGATTAGTCAATCACTGAATTCATGGTGTGTTATTTCTGGATAATGACCAATGAGCTCTATAACAGACCACTGTCTAATCAAAGGCTCAGAGCACTTGCTGCGTGCTGCTTGATTTTGTGCTGTATCCAACATGACAGCCATGTAAACAAACACACAATGTTATTTAAACGTTGCTCTCAAGAATGTTTTTGAAAACATTTGAAGCAAGAAATAGACGATGCAATAACCGAAAATGTATTCTATTTGATCAACACTTCCTTGTTTTCCGAGGCGACCGCGTCCACCCAGCGCAACACTTATGGAATACTTTCATTACCGTAAGCAAGGAAATACTTAGTTTTTTTGTTACTTTTGGGTCAATTTATTAATTTATTTATAAAGTAGCCGTGTAATAAGCGGGATAATTGACGCTGGGGGTGATTAGGATGATTAGGCACCTCCGCTACGCGTTGGTGCCTGTCAGGATTTATTTATCAATAATGACCGGCGACCCGTCAGTTATCCCTTGCATGTCGGTGTTGTCGGGCAGAAACCTCTGCAGATCCGCCAGCTCGATGATATGAAACTATGATGTTTTGGTATTATTGTTCCTACTGTTCTACCTAACATACAGCCAACCATTTGAAAAAGAAAAAAAACACAGATTGAGTCCTTAACTTTATAGCAACTCTTCTGTACATTGTATTCAAATGCTAGTTTGGACAATTCAAAATACCCTTTAATCTTTAAAAAACGTAAAAAATTATTACGGTAGGGCTTGACTTTAGCGACATGGTTTAGGGTTTCGGGTTATGCCTGATATATTTTGGCTACCGAAAATAGCATGTTTGTAGATTGCCTATTTTGGGTACGAAACACCGGCACACAACTAGTGTGCTGTAAGTATAAATCATCCTTTAAAAAAAGCAAGAGTTAGCCAAGAGAAAGACACGTTGAACTCGAAATGACTGAAATCAGTCGTGGCGACTATCCCTCCCTATTTAATATTCCTCTGTGTCAACTACCGCAACCGTTTTCTTATCAAAGCACCACCAGGGGCCAAAGGCGGAAGCAATCCTTCTAGATGCATGACAGACTCACAGTGAATTCTTTTGAATCATTTTGTCAAACGCATGATGCTCTAAGGACAAAGCCATGTTTACTCCTGGTGGATAATCATGAGTCTCATCTTTCCCTCCATGGTCTTGATAAGGAAAGTTTATTTGCACATTTCAAGTCAATTCAAGGTGCTTTACACAACACATTAAGCATTGACAAATTAAGACATAAAGAGCATTAATAATTTTTTGCATAATAGTCGAAAAGTATATATTTTCAAACAGTAGTGGAAATAGCAGAACTGCAACAATTAATCTTCAAGTAAAATGTCATAATTGTCACAGCCCTAGGGGCCACTTAAGAGGCACATCGATGCAGCATTATGATGCCTGGATGAGAACCAACCCCAGGAAAACCATGTTTATTCATGACATTCCTGGGATTGCTGCAATTGCGTCTCCTCTGGCTGCAACCCCTCCAGAATATGATGATCCAGGCTGGCTTCCAGGGTAGCTGTAGCTAACCTGGAAGTAAACAGCATGTGGTACAGTAAGACATTAAGGCTAAAAGGATAATGCCGAAAGGTCCTGGGGACTATTCAATTCATCAACATAGCATAACAAAATTAACACAAATATATATGTTATTTTTGGGACCAAACATTCCCTCAGTGAGATAAATGCAAATGATTTCAAGGTCAAAGTCGATGACACAGTAATCTCTAGCAAAGAAGAGATGACCTATTTGGGCTGTATTCTTGACAAATACCTGACAGGTGAAAGCATGGCATGGTGATCAAAAAGTAAATCAAAGAACAAGATTTATGTGCAGAATTTCCTCTTTTGTCAACAAAAGTGCTCTCAGGACTCTTTCTGGAGCCCTCATTCAGCCCCTCTTTGACTATGCTTGCACCTCCTGGTACTCCAACATCTCAATGTCAATAAAGACTAGGCTTCAAACCTCCCAAAACAAACTGATTCAACTACTTCTCGGCCTGGGGCCCATGACCCACCTTTTTCACACACATTTTGCTAGCCTAGGATTGACTGCCCTGACTCCATCCACTAAAACATGTGGTTCACTGGCTTCCTTTAAAACAGCCCTGAGAATTCACCTTTCAGGAGGTCAAAGGGGGAGGTAGTTATCACTTCTCCCTTAGACAGGCGACCCCCCCCTTCTCCCCTCTACTGTGTACATACAGTGTTTTATATTTGTGATGATATTGAATGTTTGGTGCTATATTTTATATGTTGATGAATTGAATACAGAGGACCCCAATGGAAATAAGACCGCAAGGACTTTTTTGGTGTTATCCTTTTAGACAAAGTGTTTGACTGTTTTGCATTTCTGTTTAATAAAATATTCAATCAATCAATCAATCAATCAATCAATCAATCAATCAGCAAATACAAACACTATATACAAAAGAGATGGGAACATTACATTTACAGTACCTCCCCTTGATTTTTTAAGGCCAATTTTGAAAGTGTTACACATCCTTTAATGGATGTTGGGCATTACACATGTTGGTGGCAGAGCATGTAGAATGAGAATTTTCCCATGTTTGTTCTAAAAAGAAGAAGAAAAGTCTCAGATGATAAAGAACGCTGTTCTGTCTTATATCTGTGTCTCAAACAGAACAGATCCCCAAAGAGAAATGGTTGAACTGTGTCCAGTGCAACAAATGAGCACAACAAGGCTTGTACTCCCAGGGTTCACAGTTTATTTGTGTCAGAACTGTGACTCTGAAGATGACTCAGATAGACTATGTATGTCAGTAACTAAATGTCAAGCATGTTGAGCTGGCCATTCAAGTTACATTTGGTTTTGAATCGGACCAGGAAAAAAAGAGTCATAGTTCAGGATTCATTTGTTATTCAGAGGTTGACGCTTAGCTTCACCAGAAAAATATATAATATATATTCGGTGCAAAATAACATAATATATAGCCATAATAATAAATCACTATGGCTTACTTATACAGTCATGTATATGCCGTAATGACTGCATATACGTCCACTAACATCATTAACATCCACTGAAAGTAGGGGTGGGACGATATATCGATATCGCGATACTTTCCCCCGGGATAAATAATCGTTACACTGCCGAAAAATGCCGATATAATTCTTTTTTATAATAATAAAAAAAAAATCTATATATTTTTCCGTTTGTGATACGTTGTTTTTCCGACTCTGTATTTGTGTAATGATGATTTTGAACTGTTTGGTGCTATTTTATGTGTTTATGAATTGAATACAAGGACAATCGTGATATATTGTTGGTGAAATTTCATGCAATATATCGTGATATCGCAATATATCGAATATCGTGATATTATTATTATCGAGGGCCTAATATCACCACAGATATCGTATCGTGAGAAACCCATATCGTCCCACCCCTAACTGAAAGTATTTTTATGTTTTATTTTTTTATATTACCAAGTGTCTCTTCACTCTACAACTTTACATACTTTACCTTGGGCTTAACATACATGTATTTTGTTGTACAGTACATTTTCTTTGGATTAATGCAGTTTTGTAATATTACTGTAGTATGAAGAGGCAATGGAGCCTTTATAATAAACAGTTTAAAAATGTGATATTTGGGAAATTTTAATATATATGGTTGCTATCAGGCAGAAACCTCCAGAAATCTCCATATTTTAACTTTTCATGTTTTTTCGTGAATGATCCCATACTACAGCGTCACAAAACTATCCAAATAGCAGATCTACAAGCTTGAAATGCGGTGTGAAGCGACATGTTTTGAGCTTGTCGATCTGCTATTTTGGATACTAACTCGTTTTTCAACAAATAAGGTTTCCACCCGACAGAGACGATATATTGAATTGGCACTACATTAACGCAGTAGAAGATCCTGTCGATCCCCAGCCTATACTGATAAGCACAGTGATGGCTTTGAACTAGTAGTGGGGGCAGTCTGTTCTTCTTTGTGTTCTTCTCCATCCTTTTTTATTGATGAAGGATTTAATCCTAATCCAGTTTGAGATACGTCTGGTCCCAGAGGTTATCATCTTATTCACAACCACAGATCAGGCTGTATTTCAGGAATTCATGGAATTCATCGAGTATATAGTCTCAAACATCCAGTGACCTCCCACCCGACAAGCACTTGGAATTGTAGGATTTGCGGCATTACATTTAGTTTGACTCGGTTCCACAGATAAATATTGTGTAGCCAATTTTCAATCTTTTTTTCCCCCCAAAATAATTTGGGGACTCCCATGGGGGGCCTGAGACAGTTTGGGAACCACTGTCTTACACCATTAAGCATATAAAAAACATTAACCACGTGCATCATGATCCATTGTATTATGTTCACAGATTAATGTGTAGATTGTGTATACTTCTCATGGAAATGTGATCTTTTAATTTTCTTGAAATTGCAGCACATCAGTTGCTCTGTGGTTTGTAATGAAGTCTGTCTGCCAACTACAGTATTATTATTGCGCACACGCATACGTCCGTGTCCAATCCCCATCCGATGCTGTCTGTTAACTGTTGCATCACTATTGAAGATGACAGTAAAATGATGATGTGCTTCATGTTGTTAGGAATTTCGTTTTATCTTCTCTCTCTCTTTCTCTCTCTCTTTCTTTCTCTCTCTCTTTCTTTCTCTCTCTCTTTCTCTCTCACACACACACACACACACACACACACACACACACACACACACACACACACACACACACACACACACACACACACACACACACACACACACACACACACACACACACACACACACACACACACACACACACACACACACATATACACACACACACACACACACACACACACACACACACACACACACACACACACACACACACACACACACAATCACACACACAATCACACAATCACACATCCTGATGATGACTCACATCCGTCTTTGAAGAAGGAAGTCAGTGATTACGACAGCATCCCTATCTGTCCGGCTGTGGTGGAAAGTAACCAAGTACATTTACTTGAGTACTGTAGCATACTACAGTAAAATTCTAAAAGGTACTTTTACTTTACTTGCATTTTTTAAAATATTTTATACTTCTGCACTACATCTCAGACTTTGTAGTTAAACATATTATATAACAAATCATTTTTTTCTACATCGTTTTTGCCTCTGGGGGCACCACCAGACCCCCTGGCTCCCCCTGATGGGTTAATGTCAAAGTGCCCTTGAGCAAGACACACTTAACCCCTAACTGCACCAGAGGTTGTTGGTGCCCTCCTCGAGTGGTGTTAAACGCGTGTGTGAATGTGTGAATGTTTAATGCACATTGTAAAGCACTTTGGATGCTAAAGGTGCTACAAAAGAAATGCACCATTTATACCATGCTGTCAAATGCCAGTGTGATATGTCGGCCACACGCGTGTCGATGGTCATGTGTGTGACATAATGACTTCAGACTTGGGAGTATATAATGGAGGGAGAGTACTCCTGACAAGGTGTTAAAAGCTACCGTTTTGTGTGGATGGGGATGGAAAATGAAAATGCCCGTGGTGTAAAGTAACATTTACTCAAGTACTGCACTTAAGTACAATTTTGAGATACTTTTACTTTACTGGAGTATTTCCAATTGTCTATACTTTTACTTCTACTCCACTACATCTCAGAGGCAAATATTGTACTTTTAGTCCACTGCAGTTATTTGAAAACATTAGTTACTAGTTACTTTGCAGATTATTTACAAAATATTACCATTACATCTACAAGCTCACAACGCGTCGCGTTGTGAGCTTGTAGATCTGCTATTTTCAAACATTTTAGTACTTTTACTTTTGGTACTTTTAAGTACATTTGGATACCAATACTTTCGTACTTTTACTCAAGTAAAATGTTTATTCTGGACTTTTACTTGAACGAAATATTCTGTGGCTCTTGAAAGGTTAGTAAAATGCTCAAAAACACTGGCAGTGGCTGATTCATTTACTCTGGCAGTGAATGAGTTAATAACCAAACCAGGGTGAAGTGTTGACAATTTATTGAAGAAGATTTGAGCAGAAAAACAGCATTACAGCATCATAGCCCTGACCTCCTGCATGGCCAGGGCTCGCGCTCCACAAGGGCAAAAGCACAATCTCAGACCATTCTTATGGTGTCCACTCTTAACAGAGATGCTGTCCTTGAACGGTCATATTCTATGTACAGGCATAATAATAATAATAAACCTTTCATGACATGAAATGCAGCTCAAAGTGCTTTACAGAGCAAGAATACTGAACGGTCATATTCTGCCTGTAGCTGCGGTATCGCGGTGCGAAGCGGCGCCCTCTTCAGACCGCAGTTATGAATGAATGCCGCTCTGTGGATTCGTCTATAGACAACATCAACATCAAAACCAGCTAGAAATAGAATAGAGCGGTGGAAATAGACCTTGGAACAGAAGCTTGTGACAAGATTCCCTGCTGTGAAGTTATAACACTCTATGGTCCAAATACAATTAGATTATTTTTAACAGATTGGCATTCTAAAAAAATATATTATATAGACCCTGGTCTCTCTGTCTGGCTGTCCTTTTTTTCTTTTTTTAAGTAAACAGAACTTGCCAAAAGATATTTGGCTCCTAAAAACAGTTTCCACTAATTGCATTTCACAGACATAATGTATATTTTGCGCCCCATATATTTTCTCTAATATTGGGCCATTTCATGGACTTTCACACGTAGGCTATGCTTAACCACTTTGAACCTGGCATCAAAGTGGCACAAGCAGCACAACGCATGGCACCGGGCGCCAGCTTGGAGATTTGCTGTGAAGTGCAATGAAGCATATAATCAGGCCTTAGCTTGTGGCTGCATGTGTTCCTCACAATCAGAATCAGCTTTATTGTCACATCACAGGTCTGCAGGTGTAAATACAAAAGTGGGTGAAATGTGTGTTTGTGCCGAGCTCCATCGTTTTGAGTTATTTCCAGAAAGGACAAATGAACAAAGCAACAAAAGACATCTATACACACAAAGCATATCTATCCGGTACGGCAAGGTGCATCAATCAACATGACAGCAAGTATATCGTCTCTGTCGGGTGGAAACCTCATATCTCCACAACTATTACTTTTCAGGATTCAAATTCAAAAACAGTAAAAGTAGCAGATCTACAAGCTCAAAACGCACGCCTCGCACCGTTTTTCAAGCTTGCAGATCTGCTACTCTTGATGCTTTTTTTAAAATTTTTATCCCACGATTTTTGTAACCCATTTTTTCACCCAGTGCCAATTATCTAAGTAATCCTGGGCGCTACACTCCCTCTGCCAGCCTAGGGAGAGCCTAGAGCCGAGCTCGTGCCTCCTTCAATGCATGAGAGCTAGCAAGCCGCTTCTTATCAACCGACAGGGGGGAGTTTCCCTGGTAAGACGTAGCGCGTGGAAGGAACACGTTATTATTACCAGTTCCTTTCCCCTCCATCAGGCGCCCCGGCTGACATGGGGGAGGCAGTATAGAGACCAGGATTACAGCATGTTTTTGTGAGGGTACCTACCCTAGGAGACACGGGGAGAACATGCAAACTCCACACAGAGTGGCCCTTTCTTCAACCCCACCTAGGGTATGGGCACTGATGATGTACTCTTGATGCTTTTGTGTGATGCTGTAGTATGATGCTTTTGTGTGATGCTGTAGTATGATGCTTTTGTGTGATGCTGTAGTATGATCAAGTTGGGTGTTAATTTCTGAAAAAACACAAAAAGTTTAAATATGGACATAAGAGGTTTCAAGAAGAGGAGACTATAATAATAATAATACCCTTTATTTGTATAGCACCTTACATGACATGAAATGCAGCTCAAAGTGCTTTACAGAAAAAGTACAAATAATTGAACAATAAAGCAAAAAAAAGAAAAGCAAAAGCATAAAACAACATTAAAATAATAGCAAATAAGGCAGTGAATCAGGTTAAATAGTGAGGACATGAATAACTAGAAAACGTGCTCCTCGGAGCACAGGTCTCCACCAGGTCAGGTTAGTGTCGGCCAGCAATGTTCGGAATTCGTCAATCAGGCTGGAATGTGAAAAATCGGTCGGATTGGACGGATCCGTCTTGATCACTTGCCTAAAGAGATAATATGTACCGATTGGTGCGATGTTTGGATGACATTTGTAGGAGTAATATAGAAAAATGTCTTTTGCAAAAATCACCCTCCTGGTCTAATATGGCAATGTTGAAAGGGTGGCATTTGTTCCTCAACGTAGAGCAAATGTACGTGCAAAGTTTCACCGCAATCGGACTCTGCGTTCATGATTTGCGGCATTTTGTTCAAAATGGGTCACTCCTGCAAACTTTAGATGTCAATCTTAGCCATGAGGCTGATTTGAAAATGTTCAAGTGGCATTTCTTCCTCGGCCTAATGGGAATGTGTGTGCAAAATTTCATGGAAATTGCATGCTGTGTTCATGATTTGAGGCATTTTGTTCAAAACGGAGCACTCCTGCAAACTTTGGAAGCCATTCTTAGCCAATCAGGATGGAATATGAAAAATCTGAAAGACCCATTTGGTTTAATGACTATAGAGATACTGTGTACCGGTTTGTGTGATGTTTGAACAAAATCTGTAGGAGTACTGTCCAAAAATAAAAAGCGGCCTCCTGGTGGCGCTACAACAGGCCCACGTGAAAAATTTGGGCCAGAGGTTCTGAATTGGCATCCAGGGAGTGTGTGTGCACAGTTTCGCTGCGATCATGGCAACGGTGCCGGAGATCAGCTGTACACATGTAACGCCCGGGATTCGAACCCGGGTCTCCCACGTGGAAAGCCAACATCTTAACCGCTAAGCCAAAGGGATATCCCCATCGCTTGGGGGAGATATTAGAGTTTGAGGCCATCAGGCTGAGGTAGTGAATCACTCTGTTACACACAGACAGAATGACGCACGCACGGACGGACGGACGGACACACGGAAGGACGGACGGACAGGGTGTAAAACATACTCTCTCGCCATGCCGAAAGACAACAACACAGAGATTTAAAAATCAGCTAAAAGCTATAGAGTGAAGAAATAGGTCTTGAGCTGTGTTTTAAAGCTATCCACAGAGGCTGCCTGGCTCAGGGCAAAATAATTGAAGAAGACAAGAAGAATATCAGCGCAATATACATGCGATTATAAGCCCTGCACACACAACAAGACAACAGCAGGCACTTCTAACCACACAGGTACCCTACAGCATCAACTCTCTCTGAGGAGCAGGAGGAGGAGAACAATGGCTGTCTGGACCCTGTGGTGCTGCACCTCTGCTGGATGGGAGACCCTGCCAAATGAGAGGGGGGGGGGGGGCTGCAAGAACAGAGAGACACAAAAGGAGAGAGGATGCAGGGAGGGGAGGGGAGGGGTGTAAGAGAAAATAGATGATAAAGGATCGAGTGGGAGAGAGAGAGCTAGAGAGAGATGAAAGATGTAAGAGAGACTGGAAAGAGTGTGTGTGTGTGTGTGTGTGTGTGTGTGTGTGTGTGTGTGTGTGTATGTGTGTGTGTGTGTGTGTGTGTGTGTGTGTGTGTGTGTGTGTGTGTGTGTGTGTGTGTGTGTGTGTGTGTGTGTGTGTGTGTGTGTGTGTGTGTGTGTGTGTGTGTGAGAGAGAGAGGAAAAATGTAAGAGAGGGAGAGGAAAGATGTAAGAGACTGGAAAGATGTGTGCGTGCGTGCGAGAGAGAGAGAGAGAGAGAGAGAGAGAGAGAGAGAGAGGAAATATGTAAGAGAGAGAGAGAGAGAGAGAGAGAAAGGAGAGTGGGGGAGCGGTGTAGGTGCTCTTGCCCAATCACAGATCAGATCTCAGTTTAGACCTGAGATCAGCTATAAGGAACCTTTTGTTGAATCAGGACAAAGCTGCAGACCAACGCCTTTGTCTGCAAAACAAAGACAAGTGTGTTCATGTGAGAAAGAGACGGCCATTGTGTGTGTGTGTGTGTGTGTGTGTGTGTGTGTGTGTGTGTGTGTGTGTGTGTGTGTGTGTGTGTGTGTGTGTGTGTGTGTGTGTGTGTGTGTGTGTGTGTGTGTGTGTGTGTGTGTGTACTTGTATAACTTTACTTATGAGGGCCGGCCAAATGCCCCCACAAGTATAGCAGAATTAGCCCTGGAACATGACTGTGATATCATGACAGTCATGGCACTACTTGTTCCTGGTTTTTGAAATTTCTACATTTACATCTACATAAACGTTCAGATTTCAAATATAAAGTGCTGACCCCACGGCCACGGATGTAACAAGCTAAAACGCATGGGTCTAAGTACCCGTATCTTCCGTATGGTTCAATACCAAGCATTTTACTCCTACCGGCGGCCATTTTTTCATAGAGTTATAATGTATCAGAGTGCAGTACACCTTCCAACCGATAGGGTCGCGTAGTTGAAGCCTGATTATGGATCCCACCAACGCTCCAGGATTTAGACCCGCCTTACCTGTCTGATTGGCTCCCTGGCAGGCATAGTTTTACTGAGGTTAGGGTTAGGGTTAAGGTTAGGTTTAGGCATAGTTGCAAAAACGAGAACTGTCAATCACAGCGACTACTGACCAATCACAGCGGGGTTTGCCAAGAGCTAGAGTGGGATCCATAATAACGCGTAGTTGAAAGCATATGGAGAAAATGGCCATGATAAAAATGTTTTTTTATTGATCAATACGGAAGATACAGGTACTTAAACCTTAGGGCGTTTTAACTTGTTACATCCATGGCCGTGGGGTCAGCACTTTATATTTGAAATCTGAACATTTATGTAGATGTACATTTCAAAAACCAGGAACAAGTAGCGCCATGAGAAATAGAATAGTCTTGGACTTCATAAGAGAAATTGTTGTTTTATGGTTAAAAGAATATGTATTTAGAGTTTGGTTTACTGGTTTACAATTAGGAAAAGATTCAGGTTGGTTAGGATTAGGTATTTAGCAATCTGGGAACCCATTCGGTAAAACTGAAATATTTAGTTGCCATACTTGGTTGAATAGAATCGAAACCTAAAGCCGAAAATAGCATAGATCTACAAGCTCACCGCCGTGCTGTAGTATGACCGTGACGCGTTATGAGTTTGTACTTGTAGATCGGCTATTTTCTGCTTTGGGTTTAGGATTTAAAATAGCAAAACATGTCCTCACAAGTATAGTATTACAAATGTATTTGTGTGTGTGTGAGTTTTTCTCTCCTCAGGGAAATTATGTGATGTTTCACTGATTCATTTGCATACACAGATAGATATGCAAACAATGTTCATATACCACCCACCTTGTCACCCTTGACAACGGTCAGCATTTAAATCAGGAAAGGAGATCGCAATGAGGCACCAGCACTGATTACGTTACCACACACACACACACGCATGCATGCACACACGCACGCACACATGCACACACGCACACGCAGTGAAAAATTGGCCTTTCTATGCTCCCTAATGGAAATTTTCGCCAGCAGATGTGTCCCTGTTGGAAGAGCATCTGGACCGTGAAACAGGCTTATGCCCTGTTAAGAAATTTAATGTACAAATTCATATGTCGTCTTGAAAAGTCTGACAATCATGTTATTAAGATTTTAATTAACCCTGTCAAAAGTTCTACTCGGTTCTCTTCCACGATATGGAGACATTGGCGTAACAGCCTCTACTGACTTTGAAAAGCTGTAGTTGGACTGTTTTTATGTTTTTTTTTATTTATTTTTATTATTTTATTGCTTTTACTGTGTGATTGTCATGTTTTGCTGTATGGACCCTGAGTCTGAAATAAAGATTGAATTGAATTGAATTATGTTCACACACAGGTACTGAACCAAATTCAGCTAACACTGGTGTGTGTGTGTGTGTGTGTGTGTGTGTGTGTGTGTGTGTGTGTGTGTGTGTGTGTGTGTGTGTGTGTGTGTGTGTGTGTGTGTGTGTGAGAGAGAAAGAGATGCACATAGCCTACCTGTGCATGCATATACTGTAGGCCTACTGTAGATCGATAGATAGAAAGGCAGACAGACAGACAGAGAAACCGATCGACCAATATTGATCCCGTGATCCCAGGTGCGATCGTTTTTAGTGCGTTCATACACATCTGTTTTCTCTCTAATCTATAACTGTTGTAATTTTGTAATCCGTTGTTGTGATCCTATAAGAGATATCCTCTAGTAAAGAGCTCATTCAGTTGAATTGCCCACGACCTGATAACCCATCCCGGTCGCGTGCATTCACCATCATCATGTGTCTTCTGCAGACATACCGATCTGGCCCAAAGCGCTGGGTGGGCGTTTTGCAGAAACCAAAAAGTTGAAAGAGCCAATCAGCAGCGTCTGTCAATCACAGGGCCCTGAGTGCAGACGATAATGTGAATTTCCCGCGATCGGGATGGTCTACCAGACTAGAATTGCCCCGCTCTGCAAGCAAGCGAAAGCTCGGAGAACAAGATGACAGCGAGGCTGTGTCGCACTTCAGCTTTATATGTCACATCACAAACGTACAGGTGTCCAAGCTTCCCACCAGTTGCAGCTACACACAATGAGAAAAATATCAAACATTGAATAATAATAATAATAATAAACTTTATTTGTATAGCACCTTTCATAACATGAAATGCAGCTCAAAGTGCTGTACAGAGCAAGAATAAAGCACAAGTGCTTTACAGAAAATACATAAAATAATATCAATTTAACAATAAAGCAAAAAAGAAAAGCAAAAGCATAAACAACATTAAAAAAAAAATATATATATATATATATATATTCACTCTCAGGGATTCACACAGAATTCCCTCAGGTAGTCACACAGATCTCACACCTGC
>NC_137609.1:41348237-41408237 GCF_963280865.1 Gymnoscopelus braueri
CTCCTGTCAGTGCGCAGGCGCGATTAGGAGCGCACCACAGCAGACAGCAGGGGGCGTCAACATGGCTGCTGTGTCCGCACTGAGAGAGAGAGAGAGAGAGAGAGCAGTAGGAGGGAGGGAGAGAGAGAGATCGAGCCGCAACCCTCCTGTATAAGCGTTGAGATTCGAGTGTATTTTCCATCATCATGTCCGTTGAGCTCCATATGAATGCTTTACCTCCAGGAGGCTGAATTATGGGGCGAATTCAGAGGATTTCTCCTTCCATGTATTTATTTTCTTTTTTTTGGTATTGATCGGTTCCTCAATCCTGCAGCCTTGATGTATTCTGTGCAGCAGCAGCGGACTGAGCTGTAGGAGCAGGTGCGTGTGTGTGTGTGTGTGTGTGTGTGTGTGTGTGTGTGTGTGTGTGTGAGAGAGAGAGAGAGAGAGAGAGAGAGAGAGAGAGAGAGTGCGCGCGTGCGAGAGAGAGAGAGAGAGAGAGAGAGAGAGAGAGAGAGAGAACCGCTCCTCTCCTCCGGCTTGCTCTCCAGTAGAAGGGGGAAATGTCGAGCGAGAAGCCGGTTTCAGCAGCACTGAGCTCGGCTTCGTTGACGGACACAGACGCTCCTCATCACCACCACCACCACCCTAACCACCATCATCACCATCAGCCCCATCAGCCTCCGGGCTCAGCCTCAGCCCTAGGCTCAGGCTCGGTGCAGCCGCAGGCCGCCAACACCACCGGGAAAACCATGGTGTCCGCAGCCGGCAACATGGTCCTCCCGGCCGGCGTGAACATCAACCCCGCCGCGGTCCCGATCAGGAATATCCAGATGAAATTCGCCGTGCTGGTCGGCCTCATCCAGGTCGGAGAGGTCAGCAACCGGGACATCGTGGAGACGGTCCTGAACCTGGTGAGTCCACCACTATAGAGATCTAATAGATCCATAGATCCATGTTTAGTCTCCTCTCCTCCACATCATCATCATCATCATCAGGACCGAATCACTGCGCCTCTCAGCGCCGCTATGTTTTATTTACGATGCTGCTTTCAGAGAGAGAGAGGATGATGTCATGTGTTTGTTCAAGGGATGGAAGGATGGATGGATGGATGGGCCTTCTTTTTATTCTGCCTTTGGAAGATGAAAAGACACAATGTGTGTGTGCGTGGAGTGCAGGTTATCGTGGTTCTTATTATTATTGTAGCGGCTCAGCGCGGTGCATGTGACCCCAGCATTCATTCACTGAGGGCTCGTTTAAATAATCACCAGCCATTGTTGACTAGAATGTCCCGTCAACAACACAGTGTCTCTATTCACCTGCCTTCCGTTGATGTTGATCACATTCTACCCTCTATTAAGCAACAGTAAAAGGCAGATGATTCTCCCCCTGACCCCGTTAACTACCCCCCCCCTGGTAGGGTATATATAACTACCCCCCCCCCCCCCAGCAGGGTATGATTCATTGGGCAGCTCTCATCATAAGACACGGGAGAATCGTTACAATGTTGCGCCACATAACACGGGATCAAGATCTTACGGGATCACAATTGTGAGCTGATGCCCGTGTTGTGTGGCGCAACATTGTAAAGATTCTCCCGCAACATTGTAACGATTCATTCTCCCGTGTCTTCTTATATTCACTGCCCGGTGAATCAGACCCGCAACATTGTAACGATCAAGCCCCGCTATTTAAAAATCAAGATCGGACTTGTCTTTATGCGCGTCTCTGAAGCGGAAGCCCGTATATAAGACACACTAATAGCTCCTTAATTCATAGATGATGTTTAGACAATGAGGCGTAAACATAGGATACAATATAACAATATAAAAATAGGAACGGCACAAAGGCCGACTAGCATTATGCTATCTCTCTATACCAGACCCATCGCCATATGCTGTGTGCGTGTATGATCATGCAGCCATTGTTAAAGGGCCGATCCGTCCCTTCGCGTCCTGATGTTTTTTTTACGCTTTATTATTATGATGTCTGTGGGTTTAATGGGCCGTTCGAGATGCGTCTGTTTTCATTATAACGGGACGGACGCGCTCCTCCGTGCGTCTGTCTGTCTGCTGGGCCTATAAATACAGGCCCTGTAATCTATACTCTCCCTAACGTACAACGGTGTCTGCCGACAAGAGCAGATCTACAAGCTAGTGAGCTTGTAGATCTGTTCTTGTCGCACCAGGTAGCATAACGGATGTGTGAGCAATGTTTTGCTGGTTAAATGTCCCCTGCATGGCAGCAGGTGCACAGGTCTGGTTGGTGGGCTTAAATACGCTTTAGGAAGTATAGTGCATGTGTTTAGGATTTGCTATAGCTGTGTTTTTTCCCCCTCTCCTCCTTTCCTTCTGGACTATATGATGACATTACAAATCTCTCTGTCACAAGACTCATGTCTTATGCTGCCGGTGGGCTGCAGAACAAAATGTGTGTAAGAGAGGAGGCAGCCGGGTTTCTTCTCTCTCTGAGTTTATTATAGATGGCCTTGTAAAAGAGGCTACATGGCCTATTTATCTAACTCGACGCATGGAACATGCTGGGCCAGCCCACAGCTGGCTGGGAGAGCTGAGGACTGAACCATTTTCTCCACCTCCACCACCAGGCGGTCGTATGGAATCTAGTTCTGGATTCAAGGCGACACTCTTGTACTCTTTATCGATTATCGAGCTACAAGGGGGGGCAGTAAAAGGGAGACGGGTGGGTGGGTGGGGAGCGGGTGCTAGATCATTCCGGCCATGCGTTAACACACGCTGAGGCAGGCAGCTTGCACTATACAGGCTACATGGCCCCGATAACAGTCACACTCCTCCTCTTGACTCTCTCCGGACGGAGGAAGAGAGAGATGAGAGATGAGAGGAGTGATGCTGGCTGCTATAGGCTGGCTGGCTGGCTGGGCTGAGCCCTAGCCGGCGATCTGCCGGGGCAGCAGCGCCATGCATTTAAAAGCAGGTGGCGGATGATGGGGGTTGAGAGAGAGAGAGAGCGGGTGGGGGGAGTAGAGGAGGAGGAGGAGGAGGAGGAGGAGGTGGAAGTGGTGGTGGTTGGTAGGATGCTGCAGTGTGCACACACACAGACATTCACCAGCTGATGCAGCAGGAAAGGGAAGCGAAAAGGATTGAGGATTGGTCCATCCTGTGGATCAGTGGGAAGGCTCAGCGGAGCGTTCAAGCTCTGCACGGGCCGGGATGGACACGACGTGCATGTGGAAACGGACGGACCGGGGGCCTAGCGGGGCCTACCTTACAGTAATCTGTCCTTGTAAGGAGCTTTATGTACCCTTGTATGAATAATACAAAGTCTTTTTTGTACAGTACAACACGACCTCCCATCGGTCACACGGAGAGAGAAGCGTTGTGTTTCTATGCCCAATGCCCAGAAAAAAAATAAAAACCCTGAGAAACTGAGCAATCAGTCTCTGCTCCGCTCGCGGCCGCGGCGGGGCCCTGCCGATATATCTATCTAAAGCCTTCCGGGGAATTGTTACTGCCCGGGCCCCGGGCTGCTTAATTAAAAGAGTTGAAACAAAGTGGTGTAGAGGCAGGCTAGGAGGAGAACCTCAAGCGGTTGCGGCTTCTTGGCACAATGAGTCAATGGCTCCTGAGACCTGATCCATTATTCAGGCCAGTGTGGGAGACCACAGCGGTGAGCCTTCTCCACTGTATTGATCCGCTAACCTCTCCCTCCAGTCCCCATCACGTCTCTCGGACGAACAGATGGACTTTTGTTTTAGATCAGATATGGTGCTCTGGTTGGAACGCCGGGTTCCCTGGCTTTCAGTAGTGATGGACGATGGAGTCGTTACTGGGGGCAGAAACCTCTTATCTCCATAGTCTAACTTTTTGAGTCCTGAAATAAGTAACTGTTTTGGACATATGAGGTTTCCACCCAACCGAGACGATATACAATGGAATGGAATCTATTGCCAACTACTGTTAAGACACAATGCGATTGTAACCAGTTCTTTGTTCCGCTGTATTTAAGATGAACTGACCTCCTATTGTGTAGACAATACAGTAGAATATACTGGATTATAGTTAGGGGTAAGCTTTGTTATCCCCAAGGGAGCAATTGATTTGGTTTACAGCAGCAATACAAGCTGTAGAAAACAATGCAACAAGAAAGAACACTAATACAATAATAAACACATACATCACAACATAAAGACAGATATACGGTCATCTGTCACCGGAACCATCAGAGAGCAGTAGGGAAGCAATACATTAAATCAACTGATTGATTGAATGCTTTATTAACAGTTTGCAAAATGTACAGTTATTCAATAATGCTAAAAAGCCCAGAGGGCTTGTTTCCATTGTGGTCCTATGTATTCAATTCATCAAGACATATGAACTTTAAAGACATACAATGCTATACAAGAAATCATCAATACTTGGAGCAGTACAAATATATTTACAGAAACAGTGGGGGTAATAATTTATTTTGTTACAACCGCGCTCCTCTAGTGCGACATCCTCTTATATCTAGGGCTGTCACGATTATGACATTTTACTTGCCGATTAATTGTCACATTTAATTGTCACATTTCGTAAACAAAAGTTGCACAGGGCAGATATGACAAATAACACATTTATTCACTTTATACTTAAAAATAAACATTAATAGTGGAAATATCCGAGCTAGCTTGTAGATTGGCTATTTCCACTATTTTTGAATATGACGATTATGCAAAAAGATTTTGCGATTATCTCAAATAATTGCAATTATGTAATAATTGTGACAGGCCTACTTAGATCAACAACATTTATACAAGTAATGGGTCGCACTCAGAGTAGCATGGGTGAGTTGTCTTTTTTAATTATTTCTAATTCTTACCTGTCTCTAAAATGAACAAACGTTGCGGCCAACCAGCCTTCATCAGTGTGGTAATTTATTTTGGCAAGCTAGAAGACGTGTCTAGGTCCAGTTGCAAATTTCAGACAGGTGCTCTTTAATGGTGGTTTTGAAGGAGGGTAGGAAGTCGCACTTTTTGATGGCTATTATTAAACGGGGAGAATATAAAACAGAATGGAGTGAAATAGAATTGGACAGGATAAAATGGATAGACCGAGATAGAATAGGGTGGAATAGAAAGAGAAAGTGGAGCTGCTGCCCAACAGGCCATCAGTCGATGTAGTTGTGTCTGGCTGGCCTGCTGCGTTGCAAAACATCAATGTTTAATGAACGACCTCCATCTGAAATGCACACTGTGAAAAGAAAAATGCTCATATTTGGCAGTTGAATTGTTCAGTACAACCACCACGCATCCATCATCCACGTGTGTGTGTGTGTGTGTGTGTGTGTGTGTGTGTGTGTGTTGTGTGTGTGTGTGTGTGTGTGCGTGCGTGCGTGTGTTCCTCCTAAACAGCACAAAAGATTGTTCCATCACATGTGTGAACTGTGTCAGGTAGGGTGAGGCTTGTGTTTGGATGTTGCCAATAGGAAGGATTTATAATAATGTCAAGACACACACACACACACACACACACACACACACACACACACACACACACACACACACACACACACACACACACACACACACACACACACACACACACACACACATGCCGCTTGATTGAGCTGTCTGGCTGGCTTGCAGATCTCAGGCCAGCTTGTCCTCCACCCCCAGACTCTTTGATTTTTGCATTTGCTTCTTTGTAATTGTTGGTGATCTGCTGTGTGTGAAGTAATGCCCGCTCTGCACTAGCGCCACTTGTTGCATCGCAAGGCGCTCATCATGATCAGGGTGTCAGCTTTAAATACAACCTAAATGTCAGCAACAGCACCGCAACCTTAAAGCTCAGGCTGCCCAAATTTGGTGCTGTGTTAATTTAACTCAGACACCTTGTTTTATTTTCACAGAGCTCTGCTCCGATGTGTTGTTTGCAAAACTCCTTCCGTTTTCACTCCTGTACGGAAGTTGCCTCGAGTGCGTTGAGAAAATAGAACCTTTGCCAGGGATTTAGGAGAGCCTGTATGAACCGTGTGTGCCAGGAAACGGCAAAAAATATGCTATTTCAATTAATTCATTTTGCCTGACTATGTTAATAATGGCATATTTTATTTATAGAGCACTTTTCAGTGTACTGAGTTGCACTTTACATGAATTATGATGATTTCGATTAATCCGCATTCATTTCCATGCATTGAAAACTAGAGGGACATTTGTGCCTATTAAACAAAATGATGGACATTGATTGTAAACAGCATGTGGTACAGTAAGACATTAAGGCTGAAGGGATAAAACAAAAAAGTTTATGAGTTATTGAGAAATAAACCCTGACAGGGTGATTATACCCCGACGCGATAGCTTATTACTATGCAAGTTAATAAATAAATGAATACGTATACTCATTATTTAGCAGTATTAGCAGTATTTCATTGCTTACGGTAATGAAAGTATTCCATTGATTCATGCCAGGTGTGTCCAGTGCAACACGGTCGCCTCGGAAAACAACGGGAAGTGTTGATAAAATTGAATTTCATTGTTTTAATTTATTTATGTATTTCTAACATATTCAAAATATAAATGAGAAAAGACAAAGGAAAAAAAATAAATAATAAACAGCGCCAAAGTTATCTTAACGTCATCATTAAATTATATTCCATGTTCGAAAAAGTAGTAGGAAGAAGTTTTGTGAGAACTCATCAGGTGCTACCCCTTCTTTGTGTATCTCAAAATACCTCAAACCTGCAGAATCAATATTCGGTCACTGCATTGTCTATTTCTCACCTCAAATGTTTTCAAAAACATTCTTGAGAGCAACGTTTAGCTGTAAATGACATTGTGTGTTTGTTTACACAGCTGCCATGTTCGATACAGCACAAAATCAAGCAGCGCAGATTGACATGAGCCAGGTGCTCTGAGCCTTTGATTAGACAGCGGTCTGTTATTGAGTTCAGCGGACATTATTCAAAAATAACACACTGCTGAATTCAGTGACCAATCAGAATCAAGCATTCAACCAAGCCGTGAAATAAATTGTACTAACATACTCTACAACACACATTGGTTAAAATAACGTTTTTCATTCAAATACATTCCAGATTGCAGCTTTAGATCTGAACAGTATAGCCTATTGTGGCGACATTTGATCTTTGTACTGACAGACTGCCTTAATATACAGGACATAGATATACTGTAGAGACCAGAACAATATTGTTATTAGCACAAAGCAGTATACAGGACAGTGGACACGCTGCTGGACACATGTTGGCGGTTATGATTCTTGATCGAGGGCACGTGTGATGGTAGGGTGGCATTCTAACCGGCAACCTCTGTAGTCTGCTCACAGCCCTGGTACGTGCACTGGAGGACTCGGGGGTCCCCAGGAAAGTAATAACAATAATAGTGTCCCCTTTTAGTTGTTGTTGGGATATTTTGCTACAGCACATTTTGCACATACCTTACTGTATACTTTCTGCACTGGCATTTACCCATCCTAACTACTAGGAGTGGCTGCCATTAATATGGCACCGAAGGGAGCAGTTAGGGGATAAGTGTCTTGCTCAGAGCCCGGTGTTGACCCAATTCAAGGATTTCTTTAATGCCAGTGTTTTCTCATTTAACTTTCTTTCTTTTCATAATGGATCCCCCATTAGCACTTGCATAAGGATGGCTTAATAGTCCTCCCGGGGTCCATCGTCACACAAACGATACAATCAGACACAATAGCTCACCTGTAAAAAATTAAGAAGCAGGTATAGGAAAAGAAACAATATTGACATTCTGGCATGAATGATTTCACACGTTTGATTCTGGTTTAAAGAGGAATTTCACCCCACCCAAAATACTGGTTCTGTAATATCACGAATGGAATGCCATGTATGATTATTTAGTTTTTTTTATCATTTTGAAAATATTTAGATAGAAACGAGAAGGGAGACAGGAAGGAGAGGGTATCCATTGATTGATTGATTTTGACCATTTAAAAATACACATAAAGCCATATACAGTAGCCTGGCATGGCCAGACTAATATCACTGTGTAGATATTAGTCTGGAATCTCTGTGTGGAACCTTCATTTCCAAGGGGCGAATAAAAAAATGCATCCGGTGATAAACCCGCCCCAAATTTGCATACTGGGCCCCGATTGGTCCCTCACTACTTCGGAGGGAGTGAAATCCAATCACAACTGAGCGGTGCCAGAGCAAATCTGCCGAGGGCAATTCTTGTTTTTGCAATGGATTTGTCTGGTTTCCAGGCTAAAAGCCATACACCACTGCAATGGCATGTACACACACACACATAAAATGTATCGAGGATAACACAAAAACATCGAGAACCATTGTGGTTATTTCAATTGGCAAGATAAGCAGGATAGTCGAACGCGCTCAATACATCCAACTACAGAATGAATAATCGGTCTGTCAATCTTTCTATCTCACCATCTCTCTCTACCTATCTCTCCGTCTCTCCATCAACCTATCTCTCTAACTAGCTAGCGATCTCTCTATCTGGCCAGCGATCTCTTATCTCATACAAATCCGCTGTGCAGTTATTTATTATTGGCTGCATGTTTACACAGTGTTTTCAAAGTGAGTGCAGAGCTGCAGGACTATACACAGTATACCGCTAGACCCACACTGCCTCTGGAGTGTCAGTCCTCATCCACACACACAGACTGGTGCTTTATTTATAGACGCTGGGTTTGTGTTTGAGCTGTAACGCCTTCCCTCCCTCCCTGCCTGCCTGCCTCTCTCCAAAACCGTGATGTCGTTATAAAGGGGGCGACGGTTGCCCGTTCTTAACCTGAATCCAGTCGTTGTGTTTGTGGAGGAGGACATGTGGAAATGTGGCGTAACTCTTGCCAGTGTTTTCTGTGTCTCTGGCTGTTGGGGAAAATCAGGTGTCTGCCTCACAATAGAATGTTGCCCTTTAACCACATAAATCCATTAAGCGGCCGATTCTACAAAATGTCTTCTAAATCCTAACGTTGCTATATCAGTGGTTCTCAAACTTTTTCATGTCAAGGACCCCCAAAATGATATGTATTTGGCCGCGGACCAGTTACAAATGTTAGCTTTGAAAATATATATCAAAGATTTGCACAAATTTTCAAGATTTTTCAAAAATAGCTGTCCCCAGGAAAGTAATAAAGTTGCTATTTTTTGTTTATTTTTAGTTGATCTACAAGCTCACAATGCGGCGTGTTGTGGCGCATTGCAAATGTGTACATTGTCTATTTTCGCTGAATATTTGCCCCCAGAATACGGACACTATGGTTTCAATTGGTTGGAAAAAAACTTTTTCAATATTACCTCTATTACCTTTCAATGTCATCTCTCCTAATGGTAATTACATCAATACAGCATGGAATTGTGGACAACATCTTATCCAGCGACAACAAAATATTCTAAGTCTTGGGTCTGAGAGTCTTAATCTCATCAAACGGTGGTTCCGTGGCTCAAATGCAGAATAAATAATGGGCCTTGATATGAAAAGGGTTGAAAACCACTGTTATAGCCATAACACGGTGCAGTTTTCTTTGTAATCTCTGAAGTGCCGCTGAGCGTGTGCTGAAAGGTTTACTCCAGTGATGTGAAAACTACAAACCTTACTTCCTGGTTCTGATTTGGTTGATTGATTGACTGAGAACGGCCGAAAATGGACAGAAAAAGGGACGTTTGCTCTGTCATAATGGATCATATCATACATATTGTTGTTTTGAAGACATTCTCCTCTACATTGAACTAGAATACACATCAATTGCGTGATTGAGTGTTTGAATGACACGCCCACATCAGGGATGCCAGGTTGAGAGTGGTTAATTTTAAACCAATTACTGATATTTTAGATATTTATTTTAAAAGACAGATGGTTTTCTTTTAGGTGAAATTATTCTTAGTTTTTTTTAGATCTGCTATTTTCAAAAGATTTGTATACATTTTAATACATTTGAGAACTTGTGAAATGGGATAATGAGTACTTCTTCTACATTTTGATACCATTACTTTTGCACTTTTACTCAAGTACATTTTTTAATACAGGACTTTTACTTGTAACAGAGTAAAAAATGTGAGTACTTTTTCCGCCACTGTTTCCGGGGTCACGGCCTGAACCACTGCTCTAGTTGAGCGGCGAGTTCAGAGAGTGACTTGTGAGACTTATTGGATCGGCTGGCGTGATGTTGTTGTTATTTGGCAGGCTGGTCCAACACAGTTCCCTGTTCAACCCCTTTAGTTGTCCCTCTGTGTCTTCCTGAGCAAACGTCTCATTATTTCTGTCCACACACCCCACCAAGGTCACTGCACACGCACACGCACATGCACATGCACACGCACACGCACACGCACACGCACACGCACCCGCACACACACGCACACAGGGTGTAGCCAACAGCACATAGTCAGCACAATACACGCACGCACGCACGCACGCACGCACGCACGCACGCACGCACGCACGCACGCACGCACGCACGCACGCACGCACGCACGCACGCACGCACGCACGCACGCACGCACGCACGCACGCACGCACGCACACACACACACACACACACACACACACACACACACACACACACACACACACACACACACACACACACACACACACACACACACACACACACACACACAGGCTGTAGCCAACAGCACATAGTCAGCACAACACACACACACACACACACACACACACACACACACACACACACACACACACACACAGACACACAGACACAGACACACACGTACGTACGTATGCACACACAACACGTGCACACAGAAGCAGCATTCTTCTGCCACTGCTCTGAGAGTCTATGTATATACCCATAGTTACTTAGACAGAACAGGCCGTTGGCAGGAGAGACAGAATTAGTGAAAAGAGACAAATGGAGAGAGGGCAGACCGCGGGGGGACGCACAACAAGGTCGTGTGGACGGACGGGTGGGGGGCGGGCGGGCGGGCGGGCGTGCGTGCGTGCGTACGCAGACGTCGGACATTAATATCACAGATGAATGACCTCAGTGTGTGTTTTCCTTGTCATGTGTTAATCAGAGCCGTTGTATCCGTGTTTGACCCTGTCAGTGGAATGCACCAACGCTGGGAGAGAGAGATAATAATACATAATAATAATAAACTTTATCTGTATAGCACCTTTCATGGCATGAAATGCATTCTAGCCCTATATGGAATTTATGGAATGCATTTGCAAAAAAACCATATTTAAAATATTGATTTGATGCTCATACTAACCTTAGGAAGTATTACGTTGTTTTTTATTTTCACATGCATTCCATGAATTCCATAGGGCTAGACCACACATGGACACATGACATCATTAACCTGCGACGGGCATTGCCCCTATTGAGTGAAAGATTAACTATTTTTTAAATAAATAAAATATTTAAGGTGTTTTATTTAGGTGTTTAATTTTACATTTCAGTTATAGAGGACAATTATAATGTATTAAGGCATATTTGGCCTATTAGCCAGGGATCCTTTTAACCCATTTTGGGCGGGAACCCCTATATGTAACTATACCTTTCAGGACTGGAACCGCTTGTTGCTATGTATGTACAGTATAGCAACATACATTTGTTGCAATTTTTGAGTAAATATTTGAAGTTTTTCAGAAAACTTAGGTCAGGATTTAGAAGGCGTTTTTAGAATCAGCCTCAGGTCTAAATGGGTTAACGCAAGGAAAGGTGCGAATTCAATACAAAAAAAAAAAAAGAAGAGGTTTTGCCCTTGGCGAGCTCCACCAATGCCAAGTATTTCAGCCTGGTATGTCTGGAGGGTTCCAGCCATGGGGCCCCTGTCTACGGCTCCAGCCGTCTGAATCATTCAGGCCCCCCTGCCCCCTGATGGCACTCAATCAAAAGACTTTTAATACGTGTCATTTTTTTTTTATACCTGTGGGTAGATCACCGCTTGGATGGCAGCAGCCTGGGTTCTGTAATTAGCCTGTTTGACCCCGTTGGCAGTGTCCTTCAGGGGTTCAAACCATAACAGTTTTCCATCGGAGCATCTGTGTGGCCTCAGTGTTAAGCTATCATTATCCACTAAAACACACCTAATTGGTCTTTATAAATAATGAATGGGTCTTGAACGTTGTGTGAAAGAAGGTGTTGCAGAGTCGTGTGGAGAGCAATAGCTGTTTCCTCCAAAAACTAGAGGGTTTGGACTAGGGATCGGACGATATGAAAATTTCATGTCACAATTATTGCCACAATTCACAATTCACTGTGACTAAAACTAAATGGAATTTTATTCAAAAGACTATTACTAAAACTAAATACAACTCAACACCTTGCAGGAGGAAATAATGTGTGTGGCCGTCTGTACAGGCAGAAACAAGAGAAAGCGAGGAGAAAGAAAACAATAGAGGATTTCATGGTACAAATGTTGCTGATGATGTCTGCTTTCATGTGGGGGAGGGGTGCACCCCCCGTCGCCCCCGGGTCACTGTGACAGCAATTAGGAGAACATTTCTTGAATCTCCACTTACTTAAAACAGACAGAGGAACAGTTTCAGTACAACAGCATGTTCCTAATGGTTCCTACAAAGCGCTCTCGTCAAGTTGATTTCACCACAAATTGCTTTTGATTAGGAACTTGTCAAGTTGAAAACAATTCTTTTAATTGGCACTGTGGTTAGCTGAGACGCTAATGGGAACTAATAGCAGTGGTGGAACGTAACTAAGTACATTTACTTAAGTACTGTACTTAAGTACAATTTTGAGGTATTTTTACTTTACTTGAGTATTTCCAATTTCCAATACTTTTACTTCTACTCCACTACATCTCAGAAGCACTACAATTATTTGAAAACTTTAGTTACTACGTAGTTACTTTTCAGATATAAATTATGATATTATGAAACATGCATTAACACCTTTAGCCCTATTTTATACATAGGCTATTTGAAAATAGCTGATCTACAAGCTCACAACGCGTCGCATCGCGACGCGGTGTGAGCTTGTAGATCTGCTATTTTCAAACCTTTTAATACTTTTACTTTTGGTACTTTAAGTACATTTTGATGCCAATACTTTTGTACTTTTGATCAAGTAAATTTAGAATTCTGGACTTTTACTTGTAACAGAGTATTTCTACATTGCAGTATTGATACTTTTACTTAAGTAAAGAATTTGAGTACTTTTTCCACCACTGACTAATTGTATCTGATAAGCCAGTTTATTTTTATTTGACAGACACCCTACTTCCATCAGCTTTGCTCAGACCACACCCACATCTTCAAATGCAGCCTTTCATTATGATCCCAACTACACCTGTAAAACTACACACCAGAGCCTTCAATTGGAGAGTTGCGTCAATGAGCGGGCAGAAAGAGCAACATTGTTCATGTAAACTCGGAAATAGTGACAATGAATGAATTAGTTTATTTCGGTCATTAAGCCATGTACAGAGTTTGTCATTTGACATTTCCAAGGAAGAAAAATTATAAAATTCATAAAAGCGCTCATAGACTCCAGTGCATTCCGTAAACTTCCGGTCCAGGGCTTTGTCACTATTCGGCTCCTCGGACTGGCCCCAATGTAGTGAACGGAGGTGACGCAACTCTCCTTATGGCTCTGCTACACACTTGTAAAGTTTCATTATGATATGAACTAGTACACACTTGCAAAGTTTTATGACGACATTTATGACAAAATATGTCCATAAAACAACACACACACACACATGCGTACGCGCACACAGTCACACATTATATACACAAGGTGGAAACAATACTAGCCACGCTGTCGTGGCTGGTAAATATCTTCTCTATCGGGCGGAACCTCATATGTCCAAAAGTGTTACTTTTCAGGATTTAAATTCAAAAGTAGAAAAAGTAGCAGATTACAAGCTCAAAACGCTCAAACTTCGTGCCGCGTTTAGAGCTTGTAGATCTGCTACTTTTGATGCTTTTGTGTGACGCTGTAGTATGATCAAGTAAGGCGTTAATTTAAGAAAAAGAAAAAAGTTAAAATGTGGAGATAAGAGGTTTCTGCCCCGACAGCAACGATGTAACAGTTATGTTGTGCTATAGCCGATGCTACCGGCTCAATGGCATGGATATATGCATGGCACGCACGCACACGCACACACGCACACACGCGCGCACGCACACACACACACACACACACACACACACACACACACACACACACACACACACACACACACACACACACACACACACACACACACACACACACACACACACACACACACACACACACACACACACACACACACAGCAGGTGATTCAAAGAGAGCAGCCTGTTGTGGTGATTAAAAAATTGCAGGGGTGCTAGACGGACACACACACACACACACACACACACACATGCACACACACACACACACACACACACACACACACACACACATGCACACACACATGCACATGCTCTCCCTGACAGACACGTTCATGTACTGTACACACACTCTCACTTCCACTGCAAGGTCATGCGTGACTTTACTATTTATCACCCAGCATATGAGAGAGAGAGAGAGAGAGGCATGAGAGAGAGAGAGAGAGGGGGGGGGGGGTGGCTGATGATGAGGGGATGATGGACAGCCCTGCATGGTCCCACCCACCCACCATAGAAAAGATGTGAGAAAGAAAGAGAGGGATGGAGCCATGGAGAGAGAGATGGAGGGAGGGGTGGAGGAGAAGAGAGAGGGAGGGGATAAGATGGCTTGTGCCAAGGTGGATGAATGACAGGGATAATGAGAGAAAACGTGTGTGTGTGTGTGTGTGTGTGTGTGTGTGTGTGTGTGTGTGTGTGTGTGTGTGTGTGTGTGTGTGTGTGTGTGTGTGTGTGTGTGTGTGTGTGTGTGTGTGTGTGTGTGTGTGTGTGTGTGTGTGTGTGTGTGTGTGTGTGTGTGTGTGTGTGTGTGTGTACGCGCGCGTGTGTCTATCCTTCTGGGTGCATTGTGTGACAGACCAGTGGTCAGTGGGTGTCTGATGAGGTTCTAGTTGTCCTGCAGAGAGCCTCATCACGCCGGGCGTGTCGTATCACTCTATCGTATCACTCCTCCTCCGCCCTAATAACACTCTGTTCCTCCTCCAGGCCACGCTTGACACAATGACACCTTTTTTAACCCCTTCAATCCGGGAACGCATCTCTGTCATTTTTAAGATTTCTTGGGACTATTTTTCTTTTTTTAAATTGTTAAAATCTGTGCTAATCTTTGAATATAGATATGTTTAAAGCGAACATTTGAAACAAATGTCAAATGTCTCAACAAATGTCTACCCAAGATGATATGTTTTTGACTTGGCCACCAATCCCCATCAAAACATGTTGTTCCAGGGACCCCCCCCCCCCCCCCCCAACCCCCCACCCCCCCCCCCCCCCCACCCCCCCCCCCCCCAGAAGCAAATATTTGAGTTACAAAATGTTGTTTCAAAAGATTTGTACAAATGTTCAAGATCTTTCAAAAAATTGTAGATTTACAAGCTCATAGCGCGGCACTCGGTGCCGCGCTATGAGCTTGTAGATCTGCTAATTTTGAATAGGCAAAGTATTAAAAAAGAATGGCTATAGCTAAAATCTAAAATGACACGGATGCGTTCCCTCGGATTGAATGGGTTAAAGACCTCATACTCTGACTGGCTTCATCACACACTCCACCCACACAATCCCACACTCCATCCACACACACAAAGGTTCCTTTTGCTATTCAATTGGTGTAAAAAAGGAAACAAAAGCAGCAATATGTAACTCTTACTCCTACCTGCGCTTCGAACCGACACCAAGGTCCAAATTTCCAATGTAAGAGTAAGAACACTCTGTACTAGTTAAATGGGTCTTATCTCATTGAGTGCCATTAAAATGAATTCCGAATTGCAGGTTTAATCTATCTTTATTGTAATCGAGTCACTTGTAGTCTTTAACTGCAAGTCTAAATTGAGTGTCAAGTCCATAGTTTGGCCAAACAACGTATTGTACATTTCATGTTACACAAACCCTCTCTACACCTACTGTAGTCTTCAGCCTGTGTGTGTGTGTGTGTGTGTGTGTGTGTGTGTGTGTGTGTGTGTGTGTGTGTGTGTGTGTGTGTGTGTGTGTGTGTGTGTGTGTGTGTGTGTGTGTGTGTGTGTGTGTGTGTGTGTGTGTGTGTGTGTGTGTGTGTGTGCGCGCGTGTGTGTGTGTGTGTGCACGTGCGTGTCAGGAATGCTGAGTGTGCTGAATGCAGAATGACAGCTTCCTGGATTTTGACTTCACTCAGCTCATGTGGCACACAGGGATGGGCCGATAACGATTGCATTAAAAAAAATATATATATTTAGTTTGTCCTATATATCGGGATAAGAGAAAGCACTGCAAAGCAGAATGCCCGCAACACTCCAGATTAAACAAAAGTCTCAAGGCGCACGGCACAACAATATCATGGAACTGAGAAAACAGCCAGCACACAATAAATGTCCTTTTCACAACGTTTTATGTACCTCTCCACGGACAGAGCAATGGACGGGTTTCAACCTAACAGTTCTTCCTCAACGCTGAGGAAGAACTGTTAAGGTCGTAACACACGGCAAGCGGTTCACGATCGGTGATCATTGTTGTTTTGTCCTCCTGCGCGGTGCGGTGAAAAGAAAAGCTCACCACAATCCAGCTCTTGCCGCCCGTGCGCGTGTGCACAAACGAGCACGCACGCGAAAATTTCACGGGACTGCGCTCGCCTGCCTCACCGCCCCTCAACTTCTCCGCGCGTCCCAAATAATCGCCCGCCTCTCATTGAAAATGAATTACATAGGCGCGTTCGGCCGCTTCCCGTGTGAAATTAGAAATTCCTTAGAAGGAAACCAACATGACTTCTCTCTCCACTCACATCACAGAAAGCGTATAGAGACACCATGCCTCCTTTTTAAAGGAGTAGTTCACCCAACAAAATGACTTATTTTCTATCAATTACACACCCCATGAAGCCTTGAATTCATGGGGTGCCAATAATAAGCCAATAATTTGATGACTGGGTGTATTTCCAGTAGGAGACACAAAGAGTCAACTTTGTGTTTCCTACCGGATACATTAGCATCTTTCCGCCGGTAATCAAATTATTGGCTTAGGAATGCGAGAAAAAAAAAAAATCCATGAATTCAAGGCTTCGTGGGGTGTGCAATTGATAGAAAATAAGTAATTTTTTGGGTGAACTACTCCTTTAAACTCATGATGGTGTTCCGTGTAAATGAAAATGTCAACATAGTTGTAATTCAATATGATAGATTAATAGTGACAACTCCTTCATGGGGCCCAACCCCAGACCTTGTGCTGCACTGACCCCATGTCCATGCAGATGGGGGGGGGGGGGGGGGAGGTGTATTAGATCAGTCTATCACAAACAATGGGATGGGAGCCATTTTTGGGGTTTGGACACAGTTTTATGGGGTGCGAGTAAATCATCCCATTCTTTTTATGTTTATTATAAAAGAAAATGTAATCTATATTTTTTCAGTTTTTTTAATTAAAAAAGCATTTAAGAAATGGTTAAGATAGCAGATCTACAAGCTCACAATGCGTCGCTTAGCGATGCATTGTGAGCTTGTAGATCGGCTATTTTCTCTATTAAATAGGGTGGTTAATTCATGATGTATTTTTTGTATGTTTGGGTCCCGTGGGTCTGGAGCTGAAAAGGTTTGGGAACCACCGTATTGGATGTTAGATGCTCAGCTCTGGGATATAATAACGTTAATATATTGGTCATTGGTCAAGATCTTCCAAACAGCTGTGATGTTTATATAACGCCCACATTCTAAACGATGTGTCTGAGAATAAATCCATCCAGCCAATGCTCTTTTTGTCCCACTTCCTTCAGCAAAAAAAGCTTAGGAAGTATTTAGTCCAGGATGGAACGGAACTACTGGCTTCAGGACATAAGCTTACCTGTATCCCCCTAGTGCAGGGGTTTTCAACCGGTGGTATTGCAGGTGGTCCCTGGCCATGCATATTTTTATTTATTTATATATTTTTTTAACTTTTAATAACTTACAGGAGTTCTTACTGTATGGTGTTTGTGTGTGTGTTTGTGTGATATGAAATGTGAGCTTACCGTAATCACAGTGGCCCTCATTTATCAACGCGGTGCAGCCCAAATAATGGGCGTAGGGCGAGATCACCGCACCTTTCGGCATTTATCAATATATCCTGACGTGGGCTTCATCCTACCATACGCTGAGATCTCACGTCTGGTCGAGACCAGTTGTTGACGTTGGCTGCGCCCGTTTATTCCATTCTAGACCTGCGGAGCAGCATTGTCTGACTGTCTGACAGGCATCTGGACACATAATCCACTCCTAAATGTATATCTACACACTAATAATTAATCCCTGTGAAAATATAACATTTTATAAAGTAATTTAAACAAACTGCTTTAACAGTCATTCAGTTGCATTGGCTATTTTAAAATAGCAGATCTGCAAGCTCAAAAACGGGTCGCATCGCGACGCGTTGTGAGCTTGTAGATCTGCTATTTTCAAAATATACGAGCGCTTTTGCGTCGGGACTCGGGAGTCCCGCGGTCGGGACTGCCGACGATCTTTTCATGGACAGTGAGGTGTACAAACTTACAGTAGCTTGTCCTATGTTATGGAGTTATGTCATAGAGAGTTTTGAAGTCTACAACCTGGATGGGTTAAGGATATAAACCCGACGCTCCAATCTCTTATTAACGGGACGGACCGAAACCACTGCCGTCTCACGGGGAATATCCTACATGACTGCTTGTGCACTGCTCGGTATGGGTTAAATAAATTAATATACAAACGTATTCCATTCATGGCGATGTGATTGGTATCATAATATGTCATTCATGTAGGCTACAAGCCTACGTGACAAAGATTGTACCGCTACGGTACGGATTACAATACATGAAAAACACAGCTGGGCGGGCGTGTGTGTGTGTGTGTGTGTGTGTGTGTGTGTGTGTGTGTGTGAGAGAGAGAGAGAGAGAGAGAGAGAGAGAGAGGGGGGGGCGTGTGCGTGTGCGTGTGTGGCGAGGCAGGCGGGGGAAACTCTTTCTCATTGGCTTTTGATGTCTTTGGTCGTATTCTGGTCCTTCTTCATGTCGTAAAATCGGGGCGTTTTGAGAATATTTAAGGGCGTGTTATTTAAATGACGCTAGGTTCCAGCCGTGACATTTATCAAGCCTGGGACCAAATGTAGGCTCGGATCAGCTGTGTAGGATTTGTTGATAAATGTGACTTCGACGTTGGTGTACGGCCGAATATATGGAAAAATATAAGCCGGTTTATAAGCTGCGTTGATAAATGAGGGCCAGTAATCCTTAATCATATTCCATCATATTCAAACAAAATCACTGTATTTTATTAGATATTATATTGATATTATAGCTATTTTCTCCAGCTCCCTGTGGTGCATGAACCCCCCACCACTATTGTGTGGGGTGGGTCTATGATGGACCCGCCACACACAATAGTGGTGGTCCCCAGGTTGCTCTTAGTCAGGATGGTGGTCCCTGGGTCAAAATCAGTTGAAAACCCCTGCCCTAGTGGGTTTTTTATTGCGTGGGGTTCTCAAAGTGGGGTTCGTGAGGGGGTTTCAGGGGGTCCCCAGCCAAAAAATCTATCATAGCCAGGAACCAAATGGACCCTTAACTCATTCAGTGCCATGTAAATAAATAAATAATTGCCAATAGTGCCAGCGATTTTTCGTTTTTTCTTACCTTTTCAAGTAGTCACAGAGTATTTATCTCCAGTATATCTGCTATTTTCTGGCTATTAAGCATTACGTATAAATTAAGCCTTAACGAGGCAGACACACAGACAGGAAACAGACATCATGGAGTCCTCACTCCGTATCCCAGAATCCCTTGGGCTTGTCTAGGCAGCACATGGGCACTCTGGTGCGGAACCGTGCACCATATACGCTGTGGGGCTTTGTGTGTGTGTGTGTGTGTGTGTGTGTGTGTGTGTGTGTGTGTGTGTCTTTATGCTAATACATTACGTAGTGCTGTGTTCCATATTAACAATTAGAATTCTAATTGAGTCCACAACCATATTCTGGTGCTGGTCAGACATCATAGCGAGGTCTCACATTTTACATAATTTCTCTGCCATTATTTCAACAGTAAAAAAAAGATGTATTTATTTATTATCATTTCAATTATATGATTATTATGCTACTACAACTTTTCTTTTTGTCGATTTGATCATATAGAAGACATTTTAAAACAAAACTATAAAACAAAATAAAATCAGCTTCTTGATTATTCGATTAACCTACATCAGCAAGGTTAAGTCGGTTATTGGTCCAAACTATCGGCAACAACAAAGACATTAAGAAAATGATCAAAGCATCATTTCACACCAAAAATCTTCATTACAAATAATCATGATTAGCAAAAAAAAAAGTATAATCAGGATGATCACTTTAGCCATACTCATGCATTCCATCAAACTGTGGAACAAATTCCCCCATTGCAGTTAGAATTGCAGACTCACTCCCAATTTTCCACCGTAGTCTGAAGACTCTCACCTCTTCAGACTCCACCGTAGCCCGTAGCACCTGTCCTAGCCTTGACGACCATGCAGTCTTTTGTAGGGCTGTCATGATTACAAATTTAAGATGACAATTAATTGTCTCAAATAATTGCGATTTACTATTTAATTTTGTTTTTGGCCTTGAACATTGGAACATATGAATACAAACTTAAACGATTTTGCTTTTATAGGCTTCATGATCAAAGAATTGCACAGGGCAGACATGACAAATAAATAAATAAAATAAATTTACAAAGAAATTACTGGCATATTTAATAATTAAAAAAATAGCAGAAATCGCTGATCTACAAGCTTACAGCGAGGAAAATGTTTGAAAATGTAGGAAAATTTTTCATCGATTATGACGATTATAATTGTGATTAGGCGATGATGTAATAAAGTATTTGTGACAGGCCTAGTCTTATGCAAAGGTTAAAATGTAATTTAGATAGCATGTTATTACAGATTCATTTGTTGACCTGGCATCCTATAGTTTGTATTGTTTCAATGTACATATTTAATTTTTTGATAGGTTCTTGGTTTACCTAGGATCCTAGATTACTGAGACACTACACTGTCTCTATGCATTTGATGTATTACCTTGTGTTTACTCTGGATTAACCCATTGATACCTGGAACGCATCTGTGTCACTTTAGATGTCTTTGGCTATTCAAAAATAGCAGATATACAAGCTCATAGTGCCGCGATATGAGCTTGTAGATCTGCTATTTTTGAAAAATCGTGGAAAAAATATTTTGAGGATTTTTTTCAAAAATCTGTTTGGATTTAGAAAACATTTTTAAGAATGGCCTCAGGTCTTAAAGGATTAAGAGTGTCTGCTAAATGGCTGAATTGTAAATTGTGACCCGGACTCGAGTCCACAGCAGTGCTGCTAGCATGAGGCAAAGTTCTAAGCCGTTTCGTTGACGGCCTCTACGCTCAATCCCGTTGCTATGACTCCAAATGCCTCCTCATCCTCTGCGAAAGCAGCCCGTTTTTCCACATGGCCCCGGCTTTGCACTGGATAAGCTGTTAGATTTCCTACAGGAAAGGACCTTTGAGGACCAGAGAGAGATGCACACTGAGGGGGTCATTTTCAAATGGAAGCCCGGCGACTGGAAGCTACAAAGTGATGGCCGACAGACACTTGTTGCCGCTCGACGGGCGCGATGTGCTACAAATCAAAGTTTAGCGATATGTAAAAATGTCTTATGGACACTGTATTCTATTGCTGAAAGAGATTCTAGTTTTCATCCTTTGTTTACGTTCCTGCTATAGGAGTGTGTGTTGTGTTGTTGCGACATCTGAAGATGTGTAGTTCTGTTGTGTTATAGACACACACAGGTAACACAAAGACGTCTTACATCGTTGCTGTTCGGTGCAGAAACCTCTTATCTCCATACTCTAACTTTTTGTGTTTTTTTGGTAAATCAACGCCCCGACTTGATCATACTACAGCGTCCCACAAAAGCATCAAAAGTAGCAGATCTACAAGCTCGTTCGCGCCGCGTTTAGAGCTTGTAGATCTGCTACTTTTGAATTTGTTTAGGACATATGAGGTTTCCACCCGACCTCTCTCTCTCTCTCTCTCTCTCTGTCTCTCTGTCTCTCTATCTCTCTGTCTCTCTATCTCTCTGTCTCTCTGTCTCTCTGTCTCTCTGTCTCTCTCTCTCTCTCTCTCTCTCTCTCTCTCTCTCTCTCTCTCTCTCTCTCTCTCTCTCTCTCTCTCTCTCTCATATCTTTTTGATTGTCTCTTCTATTGTCTGACTCTGGCTGTTCGCTGCTATTGTCTGCCTCTCTGATTCTCTTTTGTGTGACTTCCAGCTGTGTGCGCGTGTGTGTGTGTGCTTGCGTGCGTGCACACACATGCACTTCTAGATGTGTGCTTGTATAATCTGTTCCTGTGTATGAGTGTAAATGGTGTGTAGTCTAGTCATCACATGTCACAAGGTTTTGGACCATAATGCTATTAGCGTGTGTGTGTGTGTGTGTGTGTGTGTGTGTGTGTGTGTGTGTGTGTGTGTGTGTGTGTGTGTGTGTGTGTGTGTGTGTGTGTGTGTGTGTGTGTGTGTGTGTGTGTGTGTGTGTGTGTGTGTGTGTGTGTGTGTGTGTGTGTGTGTGTGTGTGTGTGTGTGTGAGCGCGCGCGTGTGCGTGCTTCTGTCCGTCTAGCACCCCTACAATTTTCTAATCATCACATTATAACAGGCTGCTCTCTTTGAAGCACCTGGTGTGTGTGTGTGTGTGTGTGTGTGTGTGTGTGTGTGTGTGTGTGTGTGTGTGTGTGTCCACTCAACAGCCCATAGAGTTGATAAATGAGGTTTCATACCAACCCTTGCTTTATTCTCCTTCACTACAGCTGCAATTTACACTCATGTGCACATTTTGTACCCCCACACACACACACACACACACACACACACACACACACACACACACACACACACACACACACACACACACACACACACACACACACACACACACACACACAGAGAGAGAGAGCTCCCATTCTGTTTGTAGCCTACATCATTGCCTGGTAGGGGTGATTTTATATGCATGTTGGCCTAGTTCTCTTCTCTCCCTTGGCTCCACACACACACACACACACACACACACACACACACACACACACACACACACACACACACACACACACACACACACACACACACACACACACACACACACACACACACACACACACACACACACACACACACACTGCTGTGAAGTATAGCTAACTATGTAGCTATTCATCATTCTGCATTCTGCAGTGGACATAGATTGTGCAAAAAACTTTGTGTGTGTGCGCTGTGCGTGGATGCACATGTTTATGTATGTGCATTCAGGCTTTTTATAACCTCACCGTATAGCATTTTCCAGCTGTATTTAGTATACGTTCTAGCATCAGCATAAGAGCCAGTGTCAATGTGAAGTAGCAACTTGTAGTTGCTTGGAGTAGCAACTTATTTTAATGAGTACAATTTCATTTTAAACCTATCTTTATGTTAGAGTATGTTAATACAATATAACTAGTACATGTGCAGTGGCTAGGAGATGGTCTCTCTACTCCTCCATTGAGACATTTAGAACCTTGTGTCAGGTAGGACACCAATATCTCCCTCTTAACTCAGCAGTAGATGTTTGGTTTCCCCATTCCGGGAGACCCAGGTTCCTGGGTATCAGATAGCTCTCCCACCAAACAGACCAGCACAGATTACTACAGACTGGCAGTTGAATTAAGTCGGGAGATCGGTCGGAAGGTGTGAAAAAAGAATTTGCTGAATGCACCTGAGAGCCGACACCGACAGACGGCTAATATGGTGCTAGCCCTAGAAATAGCCTATGGGCTTGATGTATTTTTCAACACTTCGGCGACATCGGTGCGGTGGAGAGCTGAGCTGCCTTTACAGTTGCAATTACCTCTCTGTCAGGAGAAGACATATAACTTAACATATAGCAACTTAAACCAAGATTGCTTCTCAACAGAACCGCGAGGTTCCCAGTTCGATCCCGGGCTCCCTCAGAGTTAGTGTCGACGTGTCCTTGAGCAAGACGCTGAACCCCTAATTGCTCCCGATGAGCAGGTTGGTGCCTTGCATGGTTTTCCTCCGTCATCGGCGTATGCATGTGTGTGTGAATGGGTGAATTTAATGTACAATCTATGTAAAGCGCTTTGGATAAAAGCACTATTTACCATTTTATTTTATTTTAACAGTGAAAGGGAAAACAGAAAAACGAAACAAAAAAACTTGCGCACACCTGCCCACCTGGGGGGTCCAAACCCTGCCCATACAAACACAGACCGTGACCTTTTATGCCCCATTTCTTACGGGCAGAACTACTACTGATCATTTTTAACAAGTTTCATGAAAATCCACCCATTAGTCACACGTACCTTGACCTTGATTGTGAACCTTGTTCGCAGATTTTTTGGAGACAAAACCTAATCATCTCTTCGGGGAGAGCCTAATGAAACTCCACCGGTCTGTCCTCGAGTTATCTCGCCAATAAACAAACAGACAAAGACAACAAACAAACATACATGACCCCTTTACAATGCCTAGCACGCATTGCTGCAGCATGTGTAACCATTAAGCCTGATTTATGCTTAGTTGCACACGGGTGTTATATAGCAGATATACAAGCTCTCAACGCGCCACATTTGTAGCACGTTGTAAGCTTGTTGATCTGCTATTTACTAAGCACGACACAGGCACGCAACTTAAGTATAAATCAGGCTTTAAATGGTGTAAGAGCAAACGTCCTTTATCGTTCGCTCGCAGCACACTGGCGTTGAATTATGGCTTACAGTATGTAGTACAGAACATGCATGTAATAAATGTATTCATACATACATAATTCTACAATGAGGATTTATTACTATAAATATTCTACCTTTATATTATGAAAATGCACTTACGGTTGTTCCATGTGTACGCTCTCTGAGGGTTTGACTCTGTACAAGTATGTTTGAATAGATCAATCACAAGGACAGCGTTCCACCAGGTGTTAGAGCCTGACCGATAGATCGGTTTGGCCGATATAACTTAAAACGTAACTTAAAATAAAGGACAGTTTATGTTTGTATTTTATATTTACTTGTTTGCTTGTTCATTGTAATGTTCTTTTCATATGTTTTTTTAATACATACTGTATACTGCAGTGTATCATTTAAATATTTGTATCTATCAAAAAGATTAATCAAACATCTGGATCGGCATCAGTCAGGCTGCAATCTGGGAACCCATTCGGTAAAAGAAAAGGAAACAAATATTTGTTTCCCCTTTGTTTTTGCCTCTTGGGGCACCACCTCCTGATTTGTGTAGAAACCACCTCTAACGGTAGAAACAGAAACTCGGTTTGGCTCCTCCCCTTTCATAGTCTACTTCCTCCCGGGTGCTTCTGTGTTTATTCCAAGCCCCCAGAACCCAGTGGTTGCATTGAAGCGCATTGGACATGCTGGCCATTCATAGGTACTGCAGCTTAAAACGGCTGGGGCCACTGTACACAAACGAGCGAAAACGGTTTCGACCAATGAGCTCGACTCACGAGCTTGCGCACGAGCTTGAGCACGGAGGTGAAGCAAAACGTGTCACCTCCTTGACGCATAACGTGTCGCAGAAGCCCCAAATAGGCCTCGCCCATCACATTTCCCAACCCGGAAGAAGGGGTGATTCCAGCCCATGCACTGGGTGAGCAACTCAATGCAAGTGGATGGGAGGGCATTTCCGGTGTCCTCTCTATTATTTTTAACTCGACTATGGTTTATTCCTACTAACAACAACACTACGTGTTTAGGGCAGAGTGGTGGTGGTGCTGACAGATTCTGCCGTCAGCAGAATCTTGCGTGAGAAATTAGTCAGGCTGTAATTGTGGTAAAAAAAGGATAAAGACTTGGTCCTGTTCTCCCATTTCCCCTCTCTGTGGCCTCCTCGTGTCCACATTAGCACAGGAAGAGGAGAGCAGAGCATGGAGCAGCGCTCCCCTGTGAAGGCTGTGGCTCCTAATGACATCCTGCAGTCTGCACCTTGTCAGGGCCGCCATGCCACACTCTGAGAGCACGCTGACACAGGAATGCTAATGCTGCTTGACTGGAGGAGGTGGGCGGGAGGAGGAGGAGGAGGAGGAGGACGAGGAGGGTTCCACGTACTGCTCTCTGTTTTGTACAGTGGTGGTAAAAGTAGTTCAATTTTTTACTTACGTAAAAGTATCAATACTGCAATGTAGAAATACTCTGTTACAAGTAAATGTCCGGTAATCGAAATTTACTTGAGTAAAAGTACAAAAGTATTGGTATCAAATCAAAATGTACTTAAAGTACCACAAGTAAAAGTAGTCATTATGCAGAATGTCCAATTTCACACGTTTTAAAATATATATAAATCATTTGAAAATAGCAGATCTACAAGCTCACAACGCGTCGCTTTGTGAGCTCGCTTGTTGTGTGCTTGTAGATCGGTTATTTTCCAATAGCCAAAGTATACAGGGCTGAAGTGGTTAATGTATGTTTTTTTAATAATAATCAAAATCTACAAAGTAACTAGTAACTAAAGTTTTCAAATAATTGTAGTGGAGTAAAAGCGCAATATTTGCCTCTGAGATGTAGTGGAGTAGAAGTAAAAGTACTGAAAAATGGAAATACTCCATTAAAGTAAAAATACTTCAAAATTGTACTTACAGTAAGTACAGTACTTGAGTAAATGTACTTAGTGACTTTACACCACTGCGTACTGCTCTGTTTTGTACCCGGGTGTGATCCGCGGGGGCCGGGCAATTATGGTGACTCACCGGGGCCCCTACTCTCTGCCACCTCCAGGCTCTGGTTTGGTTCTGGGGAAGAAAAAAGCATTAGACAAGATGTTCCTATAAACGTTTTCTATCCGGAGAACCAGAAAGAGAAATGTGGTGTCTGTACCCCTCTGGGACCCAAACATACTGAAATAACCTGATGAATGAATCGCTTTAGCTGTGTTTTAAGAAATAGTGAAAATATAGCCGATCTACAAGCTCCACACCCTGTCGCAAGGTGACTGGGTTGTGAGCTTGTACATCTTCTATTTTTTTTTTTTTACATATTTTGAAAGTTTCTGATTGTTTTTAAAATTATTTCTTGAACATTTCTGAACATCTTTTGAAAAACGTAAAAAAGAAAGATTTGGGTTAAAAAAAAACACGCACGTACACACACACACACACACGCACGCACGCACGCACGCACGCGCGCACGCACACACACACACACACACACACGTCACACAAAAGAGAATTATTAGTAATAGAAGAGAAATTGAGATCATGAGAATGCATTGAAGTGCTCGTGCTATAATCTGCCTAATGTATTGATCCGAGATGGATGTTCTGAACCGTGCGGCCCGCCCACGCGTGTGAGTGCTTATGCATGCCAACGCGTGCCGTATGGAAATGACTGCATATGCTGTCAATTACAATTCCATTTGAAACTTCCGCAAACTAGCCACTCCACTTCAGGAAGCCAGCAAGAGTTTGAACTTTATTTATTTTAACTTAAAACACACACACACACACACACACACACACACCCACACACACACACACACACACACACACACACACACACACACACACACACACACACACCCACACACACACACCCGAGCGCTTTTTGCACTACACATTAGACTGGCCTTCTTCTTCTTCTCCCCCGATGGGCATGGATTTGCAGGAAGATCTTTCTCTCTCTCTCTGCCTCCTAAAGTTAATAATTGATGCGGTTTGATTTATGTCTGTATGTTCTGCTCAGAGAACGAACTCAGCAACCCATCTTCTCTGTCTCTTCGTCCCCAGAGCCTTTCTCTCTCTCTTCCCACCTGTAAGTTTTAATATTTTTCAAGACATGTTGAAGAGTCCTCTGTTTTTTTTCTTCTCATTTCATTATTATGGTAATCTCACGCTGACTCGTTCCTCCACTGAAGTGCTTTATTGTCTTTGGCCGCTTTTGGGCCCTCTTTGAGGAAATGCGTTTTCTTTGGATGCTCTCAACGTCACTCTGGTGATGGGTGTGTGATATTTGAGTGTCTCTCTCTCTGTGACGATGTGACCTTTCGAAGGGAACAGTGCTTTTTCAATTTTTTGGGAGGGATGTTTGACATTTAGCATCATAATAATCTGACTATGATGGTATACTTGACATTACTGAGGATGGGATTCCATTCGTTTCAGCGACTTGAAACCTGCTTGAGATAGGTAACCCCCCACACTCTAAATAATGATGTGAGGTTATTCTTTGCCAGTTAGGCTACATTAGCATGTGTAATTTTCTTTTTGAAGGTTAAAGCTCTATATATTCTGATAGTAATCATAGCTATCATGTGTTTGTTCAGTAACAGGAGTATCCCCATCTCTTCATCTCTTCAATAAATAGAAAATACATTTTCAGGTGTGTTGCCAATTTCAGCCAATCAGGAGTCATCACTTACAATTTCACTTGTTTATCCTGTGTCCTGTAGGAATTCTCTCTTTTGATTGGATCAAATTGGTGTCCCGATCTGAAATGGCGTTTTCTGTTTACCATAGCTGGTAGTGATGAGCGGGTCGACCCGTAACCCGCGGGACCCGCGGGTCAACCCGCGGCGCGGGTGGGTCGAGTCAGGATTTCAGAGGAAATTATGCGAGCTACGGGTGAGCGGGTCAGCCGCTCTCACACGCAAAAAAAAAAAAAAAACCCTATTTTGAACAACATGCTTGTTTATTCAGCCCATGACAATGTTGTGCTACTGTAGACATTTAAAGGGACTTTGGGTACTTAAAAGAGCGCTATATAATATATATTTATATTCCCACCGCGGGTCGCGGGGCGGGTTGAGCCATAGATTTATATGGGGTCGCGGGTCGCGGGTTGAGGCGGGTTGGGTTCCGTGGCGGGTTGGGGCGGGGCGGGTCATGAAAAAACCTGACCCGCACATCACTAATAGCTGGAGACCCCGTCTCTCCCCGTCTGGAGGGACGGGGAAACCGCTATTACTGAACAAACCCTCTATAGCAATGATTACCATCAGAATACAGAGCTATTTAACTCTTAACAGAAAAATGTATGATGTATGGATGAAGCTGTGGATTGAGAATTGATTACAATTTACAATGTAGGCATTACACTTGTGGTCCAGAAAAGAACAAGCAACAGCAACTTTGTCATTATGGCAAATAGCTAAAATACCAGATCTACAAGCTCAACGCATCACATTGTGAGCTTGTAGAGCTGCTATTTTTTTTTGCCTATCGTACATTTTCTGCAAATATTTGCCTACAATAGGGACGCTAGAGTTCATAGAAAAGCACTGTGTGTGTGTGTGTGTGTGTGTGTGTGTGTGTGTGTGTGTGTGTGTGTGTGTGTGTGTGTGTGTGTGTGTGTGTGTGTGTGTGTGTGTGTGTGTGTGCGTGCGTGCGTGTGTGTGTGTGTGTGTGTGTGTGTGTGTGTGTGTGTGTGTGTGTGTGTGTGTGAGAGACGTGTTCTGGTCTTTCTAGTTAGGTCTCATTAGCTTCCATTGTACTTGAAGCATTTACACTGGCACGTGTATTTGATGTGAGTCGAACACACTAAGCACTAGGGATGAATGTCTGTTGGCCAATGGGAGGAAAAGAGTGCATTTCTGCTGTTCACTCTATCTGCAAGTCTTATAGAGTGAACAGCACACACACACACACACACACACACACACACACACACACACACACACACACACACACACACACACACACACACACACACACACACACACACACACACACACACACACACACACACAGTAATTGAGGAAAGCGACACTGAGCAGGGATAGATTTTAATAACCCCACGACATATTCTGCATTAAAATGTACATGCGGCGGGTGGCAGCTCCTACAGTATGTGTTTAAAGTGATATGATTCAGTAGAAAAATGCATAATTATCTGTGCCGTGTAGCGGGGTAAAGACAGCAGTCAAAGTGTCATCCTTATGCAATATGCAGTACTTATTCATTCTCATGCATTCTCTCTCATAATGTTCACATTGAGCGAATGAAATGCTTGTGAAAATTAATCTCATTTTACTGCAGTGGAGACACCCTCAAAGCTCCTCTGTTCAGACAGTACACCCTCATATTTGAAAGTAGGAAGGGAGCTATGTAACATAACTACATACGGAATAACGCATTATATTCAAGCCCCCAGAACCACGGGGGATTATTGATTTGGCCTGGTGGTCAAATCTGGTATTGCAAGACTTCTGCATTCATAATTCTACTGTGCACGCTTCTATCGTGTGGAGCTGTAACGATGGCGTTATGTGGCCCTGTTTGGGTGTAAGGAGTGCATGGCCTCTAGGGCGTTGGTTCTCAAAGTGGGGTCCAGGGACCCCCAGGGGTCCTTGGGGGGGTTCCAGGGGGTCCCCAGAAAAATGCGTTAATATGGCATCACAATAATTTTATAATTTTAACCTTTTATAATTTAGCTATTCAAAAATAGCAGATCTACAAGCTCATAGCGCGGCACTGAGTGCCGTGCTATGAGCTTGTAGATCTGCTATTTTTTTTAAATCGTGAAAATTTGTGCAAACCTTTGAATATATATATATTTTTAAGCGAACATTTATAACTCAAATCTTTGCTTCTGGGGGTCTCTGGAACAAAATATTTTGAGATGGGGGTCCGCGGCCAAATACATATAATTTTGGGGGTCCTTGACATGAAACATTTTGAGAACCACTGCTCTAGGGTCACTAGCAGGAGATTTCAGGCTCTTAGTCGTGTTTTATTGATATTGCCAAAGATCCCCAACATACAGAAATGATGCCATTCCAAGTCTCGCCAATGGTATGAAATGGTATACGCTTCCGGTCTCCTGAGTGGGTGCGGTCACCCTAGGTGAATATCATTAGTCTTGTGAATCGTCGTTACCACCATCTCGTAAGAGTGAGTGTGTTGCAGACACAAACACCGTTTCCGTACTAAGTTAATTTTCGCCTGATTTGTCTGTCTGGAAAATGTAATTTTAGTGTCAGAAATGTGTGGGAAGACGTGGCTTGTGAAGAATGCGTCCAATATTCACTTCTGCGAGTATGGGGGCCCGGAAGAATCGATCATAATCTGTGCTCACACTGACTTCTCTCATTGGAATGAATAGACTCAGGACAGCCTCTGGTCTCAGGCAACAGATAACAGGAAATGACTCGGAAGTTAAGGTGCTGCGTCTCGGTTTCATCTATTCATACCGTCTCTCTTGGAAGAAAACTAGCCTGGTAAACCATCCCGGTCGCGTGAATTCACATTATCACGTGTCAAATGTGGAAGAGCCCAATCAGCGTCTGTCAATCACAGGGCCCTGAGGGCAGACGCTGATTGGCTTCTTCCACTTTTTGGTTTCTGCAAAACGCCCACACACACAGTGCTTGGGGGTCCAGACCGGTCTGCACTGCTCTGCAGAAGACACATGATAGTGTGTCTTCTTCACGCGACCGGGATGATTTACCAGGCTAATAGTAAGACACTGGCTGTGAACTGTGAAGGTCGTTGTAGGGTGGGTGGTGGCTGATTTAAGCAGTCACACCTGGCCTGAGTCAAAGTAATTAGACTGTGTGCTGGGGGTTGAGTACACGCCTGTAGTGCATCATGCTGTCATGCCTCTGTCATGACAGCACGTCCCATCTGCTCTACTGGGACTTTTTGACATCAGAATTCTATGTTGAACAGTTTTTACCTTGAGTTTGTACCTAACACATGACAAGCAGCTGGATGTATTTACGCACCGTCAATAAAATGAGTTTTGATTGATTGATTGAATTGGACGAGACTTATGTTTTGCACCCTGTCCGTCTCTCCGTGTGTGTGTGTGTGTGTGTTTGAACAAAATGCCTCAAATCATGAACACAGCATGCAATTTCCGTGAAATTGTGCACGCACATTCGCACTACGTTGAGGAACAAATGCCACTCTCTCAACATTACTTTACTTTACTTTATTTGTTTATTTAGACAGGACATAGCATATTAATGAACGTCACATGAACGTAAATACACCGGATTTAGCAAAGATGCTAATTTTCATCCGCAGTCCTCACACAAAACAGAAAAACAGAAAAACAATAACATCAGAAAACAGACAAACGGTGAAATACAATTACATTACATCACATAGCCTAAAAAAACCCTAAAATATGATCACAAATGGTTGCAGCTTTGGTTTTCAAGCAACCATCTTTTCACATTGAATTTAAAAGATGGAAATGTAGCACAATCCCTTATATGTAGAGGAAGGCCATTCCATGCTACACAACCCTGTACTGAGAGGACATTTTGACCGAAGGTTGTTTGCCGGTGCGGCACTTCACAATCTCCTCGAGTGGTTGCTCTGGTACTGATTCCTCTTTCAGGCTTCCTTTTAATGAATTCCCTTAGGGGGGGCGGGCACAGACCATGTAAGGTCTTGTATATGACCCCAACCTGTTTGAACTTTTTGAAATTGTCGAAGCTAAAAAAAATGAGCCTCCTGAGTATGTTACAATGATGATAAGAGTGAGGCTTCCTGTCAAACACCTTGAGCGCACTTTTGTAGAGCTGTTCGATGGGTTTTAGGATCGTCACGCCTGTGCAAGACCAGTTTGTAAAACAGTGGGGCCTATTATAGACCAGGAGGCCGATTTTTGAAAAACTTTTTTTTCATATTACTCCTACAAATGTTGTCCAAACATCACGCAAATCGGTACATATTATCTCTTTAGTCAAGTGATCAAGGTAGATCCGTCCGATTTCTTTCATTCCAGCCTGATTTGTGAATTTCGATGCAATACTATACAAGAAATCATCAATCATCAAGTTCGATCAGTTTGAACTAGGATTGAATGATATTGGGTAAAATTTACAATGCAATATATATATTTTTTGCAATATATTTTGCATTGCAAATATAAAGTACTTATCTAATTAATCTGATATACGCAGATCTCAGAATCAGAAGGGTGTATCCGTCAAAACTCCCTACAAGTACAAGCAAAATGCAATTATGTAAGGTCCACAAAGTACTGTGCTGCAAAAATAATTCTGAATAATACAAAAATAATACCTCTTACCTCACTCTTATTTTCAAATGCAGCAATGATCAGGGTGATTTTAGAGGGTGAAAGGCAGTTGTTCAATACTCTGGTTGATCCAACATGGCACCTCTGTGAGGTGCCATGTTGTTCTGCTCATCAAGAAGTCATTAAATCGTTATGCTATTAATCAGATGGACTGTAGGCCACTGTTTCTCTTCCTTACTAGTCATGAAAAATGCAAACCTAGCTAGATTTCCTTTTCTACCAAAAAAAAGTGTTATGTGACTGACTGACTGACAGACTCAGTTTGGCTCAGCTACAGTACATTGCATCCTTTGAAATGCACATGTGTGTACATTACAATGTCGATGCTGGAAACAATATATTGTGCAGCAGCAGCTCGAGTTTGAGTGACTGTAGTGCAGTCTCGACGTACTGCACTAGTCGTTCAAACAATATATTGTGCAGCAGCCGTGAGTTTGAACGAAACCCCCCGCTGTCATTCAATTCCCCCCCGCTGAGCTCTGCCATAGTCGTTATCTGTCAATATAAAAGTCATAGAAGTAAGAAGAGGATGTGTGGCATTTTGATCACTACTAGCCTCAGTTGGTTTCTCTCTACCAAGGTTCTCCTCTGTCCCAACCTGTGAGAAGTGCCAGAGGCCTGCCACACAGTGGCTGCTGTGCTTCAAACGGACGTGGACTTCAAACACGGAGAGAGAGGGAGAACATGACGTTTGAAACACCACAGACTCTGTGACAGACAGGACTTTTAGTGTAGCAGTCACCAGAGCTTTGTGTGCTGCTGAAAAACGGTGCTGCTCAACACTACTAGCCTGATTATCAGCCTGAAGCTGCGTGGAGCTTCAGTCTGAAATTGGCTGCAGTGTCGGTGATTATAAGGGGGAGGGGATTCGAATTTCCCTAAACCAATCACAAGAGATCCACGGATCTGCCTACATCTGACGTCATCGCACGGCTTGTTTTAGCAGATATTCGCTGATTGGCTTGTCGTTAGACCCACCCCCACCTCCGACTCTCATTGGACGGTACTGGGCGGTATCGAAGATATCCTAGGCTCACATTTCAACACCAGACCAAGAGGCAGTCCACTCAGAGAGTGGGCGGGGTCTATGGTTTGGAACCAGGCTACAACACTACTGCTTCTTGCACACGCATTGGACCAGTACGCACCACCACGCACACATCGTACAAAACACATCCTGCAGTTGCTTAGATTATTTCTTGTTGTCGTAGCCTGGCTTTTATGTAGAGCCATATGAAATCCGTTTTATTTTTTTCCCAATTCCGTTTTATTTTTTCCCAAATTCTGTTTTTTCCATTTTAATATTTCTGAATTCTGTATTTTGCTTTTTTTACACCACTAACAACATTAATCAGAGTTTATTTTTAATTCACGTGTGTTAATTGTGTTACCCATACAATCAGGTCTGCTCACGTCACGTTTCAACTGCGCAGACGCTAATGGCCCTTGTTGTGTTATACGCAAAAATGTTCCCAAAAGAATTCGGTCTGAGCATGCGCAAAATGGCGTCGCCCATGTATTATTATTTCTATCGTCTCTAAGACTATTTCTACGTGGATTTTATTGTTTATAAAGTAGGATGTGGCCATGCAAAGTGGTGGTGTCCCGTGGGTTGTAAAAATTTGCGGTAAAAAAAAATATTTTACCGCGAATATTTTTTTTCTCTCCAAATTCTGCAATATTCCGCGTTTTATTCCAATTCCATTTTTATTGGTCATTTCCGCGATTCCGTCTGCGATTCCGTTAACATGGATTTCATATGGCTCTACTTTTATGTGCTTAACAGTTACCGTTACCAACATTAACTTACTGTGCAGTTAACCAACAGTTACAGTACTTGCCCCAGGGGGGGGCAAGTTACTTCAGATCTACAAGCTCATAATGACTGTTTTCGCATTTTAAAAAAAAAAGTCACAATAGGGGGCCGCAGCCAAAGGCTATGACTATTTGAGGGTTTTTGGCATGGAAAGGTTTGGGAACCCTTGTTTTACACAATGTCTTGATGTACTTAAGGTTAGGCCTACATGCGTCCATTTCTGCTTGTTTTCAGTCCTGTGTTAACCACTTAAACCCTATACTTTTATTTATATTTTTATTTTCATCCCCACGATTTTGTAACCCCATTTTTTACACCCAGTGCCAATTGTCTATGCAGTCCTGGGCACTCCCTCCCTCACTCCCTCTGCCAACCAAGGGAGGCCAGGGCCGAGCTCATGCCTCCTTCAATGCATGAGAGCCAACTGACCTTCTTATCACCTGACAGGCGGGGGGGGGGTTTCCCCGGTTGGACGTAGCGCGTGGAAGGAACACGTTATTCCAACCAGTTCCTTTCCCCTCCATCAGGCGCCCCGGCTGGCCAGGGGGAGGCAGTAGAGTGACCAGGATTACTGCATGTTTTTGTGAGGGTATTATTACCTACCCTAGGAGACACGGGGAGAACCTTATACTTTGTTGACCGGAGTCCCTCATACTATAGTGACCTTTCAGTTTTCAGCTAATATCTTCGTGGAAAATAGCAGGTTGACCAACTCAACGGTATTTTCCGGCAAACGTTTTCCCCACAATAGGGATGCTGGGGTTTAACCCATTGAGACCTGAAGCCGATTCTACATGTCTCCTAAATCTCAACAGTATTCTGAAAAACGAATGTTTCTATATCAGTGATGCTCAATCTTTTTCATGTCAAGGACCCCCAAAATTATATGTATTTGGCCGCGGACCCCCATCTCAAAATATTTTGTTCCAGGGACCCCCAGGAGCAAAGATTTGAGTTAAAAATGTTTGCTTTAAAAATATATATATTCAAAGATTTGCACACATTTTCCCGATCTAAAAAAAATAGCAGATATACAAGCTTGTATATCTGCTATTTTTGAATAGCCCAAAGTGTAAAATAATGCTTTTTAGCTCAAATCTAAAAATGACAGGTCTTAATGGTTTAAAGGGTAAGACCACTTTGGTAGAGGTTTGGGTTGTGTAGTTACTTTGCCATGACGTAACCCCAAAGGTGGGCAAGAAATCAAAAATAATTGCTCCATTGATTAGAAATTGATAATTCAAAATATGCTCCTCATTGACTTACACTGTACGGTAAAACAGCTCTCTAAGTCACTCTTTTAGCACATAAATGAACCCAAACATAGCTGATTCAGGCAATATAGAGCATCACCAAACCCAGTACTGTTTGTTTTTTTAATAAAAATGTCAACTTCCTGTTGATTTTACTATTTGAAGATCTGGATCCGGATCCGCGGATCCAGTCCAGGTTTTCTACTTATTAAAAATGGCAAAATCAACAGGAAGTTGACATTTGTATTTAAAAAAAAAACAGTACTGGGTTAGGTGATGTTCTATATTGTCTGAATCAACTTTGTTTGCGTTCGTTTATGTGCTAAAATAGTGACTTTGAGAGCTGTTTTACCATACAATGTAAGTCAATGAGGAGCATATTTTGAATGATCAATTTCTAATCAATGGAGCAATTTTTTTTTTTCTTGCCCACCTTTGGAATTACATCGTGGCAAGGTAACTACACAACCCAAACCTCTACCAAAGTGGTCTTGCCCTTTAAGTGGTGAAGTGGCAAAAAACTGAAGCACAGATTTACAGTTACTTCCTGACCGTATTTATAGAACATCTGAGAGGAGTCTAGCATGGCGTGTTATCTATTGTAGTCCTTCCTTCTCAACTTAAAGGGATACTTCACTTCCGGGCCGCCGACACATTTAAAAAAAATATTAAAAATAAATGAAAAAAGTTATGGAAAATTCATGGCCCACTCACGCATTAGAGTGTCCTACTAATGTGTGAGGGGGCCATGAATTTTCCATAACTTTTTTCATTTATTTTTAATATTTTTTTTAAATGTGTCCCCGGCCCGAAAGTGAAGTATATTTTAAGCTATTGTCATAAATTGTGTGTGTTTGTGTCTGGGAGTGTGTGATGAATGGGACACTGCAGTGGTTGGTTGTGTGTGTGTGTGTGTGTGTGTGTGTGTGTGTGTGTGTGTGTGTGCGTGTGCGTGTGCGTGTGCGTGTGTGTTTGTGCGCGTGTGCGTGTGTTCCAGGATGAAGGGAACAGAATGAGATTATTGGTGATGTCGCTTCTCTGCTCTCATTGCCTGTCCTCCATCTTGTGATTAGCTGTGTGTGTGTGTGTGCGCGCGCGCGCGTGTGTGTGTGTGTATACGTACATCCTGTGTTCTGCTGCTTGAACTGGACCAGACAAACGGTGAATGGAGTGTCAGTCGGGCTTTGAACTGTATGACGCACGCACACACACACACACACACACACACACACACACACACACACACACACACACACACACACACACACACACACACACACACACACACACACACACACACACACATACACACACACAGGTAAACGTGCGTGCACATTATGTGGTGAGGTGATTGATGGTTTGATTGATTTTATTTGACAATTTCATCTTAATAACGTACAGCTCTGCTGAGAAAGCTAAAACAGTCAGGATAACACAATGAAGCCCTGAGGCTTACTTTCATGGTGGTCTTAAAGCCTCTTATCACCAAACACCAAAATGTACATTAAAGCCATAATAATCCTTAACAAAAACATGTTTGTTTTGCTATTTTATTTAGCCTATTATGAATGACAGTGGACTGTATGGGTGCACGCACGTGTTTGGTAAATGTGCGCACAGTATGCAATGGTATATTGTAGAGCGGTCGTGAAGGGCGGACGGGGGTCGCGTAACTTGGTCAAGTCTATTTTGGGGGTCGCCAGCCAAAAGGTTGACAACCACTGGCCTAAAGAGGGAAGGTTCAGGGATCAATCGTTGTGTTAAAGCCACACATCATTATGCTGCGTTCACACTGACAGCTTCAAAAGATACAAAACTACAAAGCAACGCAGCTGTGTCGCCGAGTCGTGGTTGAAGTGTTGTGCAACGCCCTCGTTGGCGTCATAAAGTGTATGTCCGACGAGCAAGAAAATAAAGGAAAATATAAAGGCTTAATGGGTTCAAAAGAACAGGGAACTTGACTGATGGAAATAATTTGTTTTCCCCAGGACTTGTGTGGAGAGAGGAGGTGAGCGGAAATGGTTAAACGGCATTTGTTCGTTTTGTAGCTTTGTATCTGTTGGAGTTTGAAGCTGAAGCCTTTATTTTTATAGCAAAGCTACAAGCTACAAGTGTCTTCGTATCTTCCATTGGCTTCCATTGAAAATGAATGGCAGACTGGCTTCGTAGCTGCCAGTGTGAACACAAAATAAGGGGGTGAAAGGTAATCGAACATATCAATATAATCAATTAGTAAATAAATATACATTTTAATAAAATAAAAGTAGTAAGAAAAAGATAAATCTCCTGGTACCCTTTTCCACAAACACACAAAAAGGTTTACTTTCCCAGGTTGCTATTAAATCTAGGAGGAACAATATCCGTAGTGCTGTATCTAGTGGAATACCCTACCTGGGTAAAACATTTCATTTGGTATTTATGTAAAATGAGAGCCACTTTCAGCCACCCAAAGCTCTCAAGATCAGGAGTCAAGGTGAGTTCTCCTGGGTAGATGGATACAGAATAAAACTTTTCAAGAATAGGAGCTCATACAAGTCTCAACTATAAGTCTCTTCTTACAAGGTACACACAGCTCAGAAGAGTTCATATAAGCAAACCCCATCACCGACACTCAGGAAATGTCCTTTTTGGGTGTCCTTGAGGTTTTTACTTTGTAGACATGCATGGGCAGCAAACAAACAGTGTACACCGTTTGCATGCTTCCCCTGCCTACAAAATGAAAAGTACCTCAAGGACATTTCGTGAGTGTGGTGAATCAGAATAATCCTTGTTAATTTATTTTCAGAAGTCTGAATCATGTTTCTAAGGTCCCCTTGTCATACCATTTGTATCACGAGCAGCAGGCCTAATGAAAATGAGCCAAGAGCTAACACACAGCTCCTGGCAGGGTCATCGTTGCTTTCCAGCGTTGCCAGATTTTGTGAGAGAAATTAAGCGACCAGGTCTACGAAAACAAACCCAAAAGAAGCGACTAATAAGCCACTTGAGCACTTTAAACCTATATGCATTGTAGATCTGCTATTACTAACTTGAAACATTTTAACTACACAAATCTGGTACAGGGACAATGTTTTTTCAGAAGGGGATACGCAGACAATTAAATATTCATTTGGGTGTCCTTGACGTGAAAATGTTTGAGAACCAGTGGTTTAAACAACATTACACAGCAAGCCCAAATAAGCAACTACACTTTAGAAACAACAAGCCCAAGAAAACCCAGACCAATATTTACAATATTGACTTTACAGAAAAACAAGCCCAAAGTTGCTTATAATGAGCAGACATGGCCACACTGTTGCGTTCCTGACTAGAAATCTTGAAATTCTGCCTAACAAAAATGTTTTCTGATTAACCTTGGTGAGCACACTTTGAGCCTGCACCACTACTGACATAATGGCCATCCAACACACCGCCAAAGGTAATTAACTAAGTCGTTACATGTGTTCACAAGCTATAACCTTAACCCATTCAAACCGGGAACGCATCTGTGTCATTTTTAGATTTCTTTGGGCTATTCCAAATTAGCAGATATACAAGATCATAGCATGGCACCGAGTGCCGCGCTATGAGCTTGTAGATCTGCTTTTTTTTTTATCGTGGAAAATCGTGGGTCGTTGATTTTTTTTTTTTTTAAAGCGAACATTTTTAACTCAAATCTTTGCTTCTGGGGATTCTATAAATGTCTTCTAAATCCACAGCTTTAAAGAAAAACGTATGTTGCTATAATATCAGTGGTTCTCAAAAATGATATGTATTTGCTGTGGACCCCCATCTCAAAGTTAAAAGTGTTCGCTTTAAAAAAATACATATTCAAAGATTTGCAAAAAAGTCACGATTTTTCAAAAATAGCAGATCTACAAGTTCATAGCGCGGCACTCAGTGCCGTGCTATGAACTTGTATATCTGCTATATTTGAATAGCCCAAATAAATCAAAAAATTACGCACAGATGCGTTCCCGGTCTTAATGGGTTAAAACCAGGGGACATTTTCAATGTTATCTTTGACCCGCACAGTATGGATTCTGTTTTGTAACGATATGGAGCGATACAGACAGCGTACAGTCAGAGCTCCACTTTGCTGATATTCAGTAGTTCTGCTCCACTCAGTGTACTTTCTACTGTGCTTTTTCTACTGTGCTTTTATCTTTGCTGGAGACTAGAAAGTGCCGCATTATTTGCATATGAAAAGAGTTCACAAAAAGTTCAATAAATTAAAGGGACTCTTTAAAGAACAAAAATTCCCATTGTTCTGATAATATACAGTATAATGCTGTAGCGTGGCAAAAAAAATCTAATGTATTCTGTATATCTAAAAAAACAACAACACAGAAGAGTAATCATGTGTACGGAATGTACGCAGTAGCACATCCAATGCATTGTTTTGCGGCATGTCATTGTAGACACACAATTCCGCATTTTGCGGAGAGGACAGACACACACACAAGGTATTTTATTTTGCCTCACTATATATATATATGTGAGCTCTTCATATTAGAATAATGGCATTTATGTTCAGAAAGGGCATATTGTCCCTGGCAGCCATAGGCCTACTACTGTTGGTGTGTGCGTTCAGACACAGAAATCAAAGCTACCAAATATTGTACTTTTACTCCACTGCAATTATTTGAAAACTTTATTTACTAGTTACTCTGTAGATTTTGATCATTATTGCAAAACATACATATTAACCACTTCAGCCCTAATATACATTTCAGCCATTTGAAAATAGACGATCTACAAGCTCACAATGTGTTGCGATGCGACGCATTGCACATTACGCACTGTGCTCCTCCTGGCGAGCTCCCACAGCCACCTTTCATCAGTGGCTTCTGAAAGGAGCGAGTGGAGGAGACCAGAGGAGGCGAGGCAAGGAGGAAGAGGAGGCCTACTGTCACAGCCTTGAGTGTACTGTGTGTCCTCTGTGGACCCCAGCCCCTCCCCCTCCCCTCCCCTCTCTGTGTGACAGAACGCAGGGCTGACGTGTTACTGCCTGACTGAAATATAGAAACGGCCAGATGGGAGGAAAGTCGAAAGTCTTCTCCTTCATCTTCTTGCTGAGCACGCCGTTCTGTTCTCTCCATCTTTGTTTTCGTCCCTCTCTCTCTCTCTCTCTAGTACTGGGGTTTATGACTTTGTCTCACTTGTCTCTGGCTATACGCACGCGCACACACACACACACACACACACACACACGCACACGCACACGCACACACGCACACACAACCCACCCCTCTGGGCCCTACTGTATGTATTCTCTATTCTCTCTCTCTCTCTCTCTCTCTCTCTCTCTCTCTCTCTCTCTCTCTCTCTCTCTCTCTCTCTCCTGTTCCTCGATTCACGTCTTCTCTCTCTTCCTCCTGCCTCCCTCTCTCTATCTGGTCTCCTTATCACCCTGAGGGTCTGGTAGATAAGGTCGTGGATCCGCTCTAAAACATTTCCCAGTAAAGCTTAAGGCTACTGTCCCATCCTGTTCCCAGTATTTAGCATGAATGATACTGGTCTTAATCCCAGTGTTTAGTCTGTATGATCCAGGTCTTAAGCCCCATACACACCGGGGGGCGATTTTTCCATGCGAATAATACGTTTTTAAAAAAAAAACGTATAAAGTCAATGCAAGCTTCCATGGAGCGAAAAAGCGAAGCGAAAAAGCGTCTTTTAATTATTCGGAACGAGTCCGAATTTTGCGTATATTCGCATAATCGCCGGTGTGTAATGACCTTTAATCCTAGTATTTAGCATGTATGATCCAGGTCTTAATCCTAGTATTTATACAGGTCTTGTTCCCTGTATTTAGTCTTTTTGATACAGGTCTTGTTCCCTGTATCATACAGACTGTATTTAGTCTGTATGATACAGAGAACTAGCCCTGTATCATACAGACTAAATACAGGGCTAGTTCCCTGTATTTAGTCTGTATTGAGTTCTTAACTCTTTGACTGCCAGAAATAAATTAATGTTTGCTAAAAAAAATCATAGAATATTTATCTCCAGTATGATCGATCCCCGATCACTTTAAAAGACGTAGCCGAGTCTCGTAGAATCGGAGGGGGGGGGGGGAACGTGCCGTCGTGATCATCCGTTCCATAGTTATTGGCAGTTGTATGTAGGTTGTTTTCGCCATAAAAAAACAGAAAGCAGAGAAAAAGCCATTTTTCCAAATCCATTAACATGGAAGCGAGTGTGGCAGTTTTTGTTTTGTTTTGCGATCACGTGATTTGCTTCTTCTTTGCTTCTCTGGGAGTCAGATGGTGACTCATAGGTTAGCAAACAGCGCCATCTAGCGGAAAACCACTGAAAACACAAAATCGCGTCATTCCCGTCATTGGCAGGCTGCGCCTTAAAAAAAATATGACGAGAAATCTCATCGTTGGCAGTCAAAGAGTTAACAAGCTGTCTGGCTAAGAAGCTGTACTAGCAATTCTTATACCATGCGGAACGATACATAATCAAATATATTTAACATTTGCATATGTTTTAAAATATTTAAAAAGTATAAAATGTAAATTTATTTCAGTTTTTTAGACTTTCAGATATAGCTGTGTACATCTCCTCCTACATGCCACATTTACATCACTTAATTCCCTCTCATGAAGGACATATCAAAGTGACTGTGGCCCAGTGAAAACCCAACACTTACATTTCCAATGGCAGCCTTTGATTGACTGTTGAAAGGCTCTAGTCTACGTCCTCCCGGTAGGGCTGCCTGTCACGATTACAAATTTAAGTTGACGATTAATTGTCTCTCAAATAATAGCGATTAACGATTTAATTGTGTGTTTGGCATCGAATGTATAGTAACATATGAAGCCTTTTAGGCTTCCTAATAAACAATTTCACAGGGCAGAAATATACAAAGAAATTATTGACATATTTGAAAAATGTTATACATGTAAAAAAAAAGCTGAAATATCTGATCTACAAGCTTGTGGATCAGATTTTTCTCCTTTTTTAAATATTTGAAAATGTGTGAAAATATTTCAACGTGGAAACGATTATGCAAAAATAATTGCGATTATATCATATAATTGCGATCAGACGATTATGTAACAATTGTGACAGGCCTACCTCCCGGTGGAGGCTCCTCACTGTCAGGCGAGTCAGTAGGATACAACAGCAGTGACAACAACACACAAACGATGTCTGTGGGGAGGAATTAATTGGCATAGCGAGACGGCTACTAAATTGGTGAGAAAAAGCGGTAAAAGCAATAACAAAAAAAAAGAAGAAAAAGTGTGGACAGAGATCTGAGAGAAAGATGGATAGAGGCAGACAATTAATGTGTAAGAGAGGGGAGACAGGGGAGGCAGACAGAGAGTAGAGACAATGTACCAAATGGTAATCGCATGCTGCACTACTAAGGCTGTATGTAGAAATGTCACTGCATGTATTAGTGTTATTATTGGGGCATCGCCTCATGGCGGAAATTTGCACTCCACTGACTCACATTACCCGCCTTTTATGAAGAAAAGGCGCCGCCTGGAGCGCTTTTTCTGCTGAAAATGAAAAGCACAAAGAAAAGAAAAGCGGGGATCGTGCGACATGCATTTTGTTTTGCATAACATTATCAGCTCAGACTAGCAGCTCTGCATTCGTCTGTATTTTTTTTAATGTCTGATGTCCTTGCCATGGTCATGTCAAATAACGAGGAGAGAAATTGCATTAGCTTTTTTGGGGGAGAAGAGGAGGAGGTGGTGGTGGTGGTGGTAGTGGTAGGCCTGTCATAATTATAACATAATCGTCCAATCGCAATTATTTGAGATAATCGCAATTGTTTTTGCATAATCGTCATGATCGTTTCCATGTTGAAAAGTTTTCACACATTTTCAAAGCCTTGTAGTCAGTCTAACCCGATCTCCAGAGATTACCGTAACATTGCACGGAACGAGTGCACTTCATTCCGTGGATAGCCGCCTCGGAACTCCCGAATTGCGTGCATATGGTACGGCGCTGCCTTTGTGACAAAACCATTTCGGAGGCGCGCAGTCACAGGCGAATTGTCCCCCCGTGAAGGACCACCGAGGGAGCTAAGGCGACCGAGTTGCCGTCCTGAACGGTGGGACATTCGCCTGTGCCTACTCAGCGCCGTTTGAGTTATGTACCGATAGGCACAGAATCGTAAATTTTATTGTGCGGACTGCTCTGCTTCCGGGTTTTTCCGTGTTGCGACTGGTTACGCCCACCGTGGGACTCGCCGTACATATGCACGCAATTTGGGAGTTCCGAGGCGACTATCCACGGAATGAAGTGCACTCGTTCCGTGCAATGTTACGGTATTCTCTGGAGATCAGGCTGAGTCAGTCACATATTAAAGATATTTTTTTAATATTTACAACGCAGCGTTGTAAGCTCGTAGATCTGCTTTTTCTGCTATTTTTACATGTATAAAATTATTAAATATCAATCATTTATTTTTATATATTGAAGTTATTTGTCATCTGCCCAGTGCAATTTTTGATTACGAAGCATACAAATATTTGTATTCATGTGTTCCAATGTTCAATGCCAAACACAATTAAATCGTTGATCGCAATTATTTGAGTGACAATTAATCGTCAACTTAAATTTGTAATGGTGACAGCCCTAGGTAGTGGTAGTCGAGTGTGGGGTGACTCTGTGGTTGAAAGTGGGGCTCAACTTTTGAAAGCACTCTGCTCGGCCAAAAAAAGCACACTGACCAGCGCCTTTTAAAAAGCGGGCGCTATGCAGGGGTCTTTTGGTCATTTCTCATGGGTTTCAATGTAAAAAAAAAAGAAGCTCACAGTGCATAGTTTTTTTAAGAAGGCAGATGAGATATAATATAAACATACCTTGTAATAGTACTGTACAGTAGTTTATTCCTGTCTTAGGAGCAGGTGTTGCTTTGAGGTTTTGGCTTATGTGCTGTCACACTGCCCAGTTTGATGTCACGCTGAGGAATGAGTCTGTTTATAGTGACTCTCTGCCTGGGTTCCAATTTGGGTGTCTGTGTCTACGGACACCTTTTCATAAAAAAAGTATAATTGAGTGTGTATCACATACAGGAGCTCTTCTACTATTCTGTAATTCTTTTCTCTTTCTCACACAAAGACACGCTCACGTTCACACACACACACACACACACACACACACACACACACACACACACACACACACACACACACACACACACACACACACACACACACACGTACACACATACACACATACATACACACACACACACACACGCGCATACACATACACATACACATACACATACACATACACATACACATACACATACACATACACATACACATACACATACACACACACACACACACACTCACTCTACAGGGGTTGAGTGCTAACGAACCTCAGCAAGTGTACCTGTGACCTCATCTGCTGACCAGGAAAAAATGTCAAATGTCTGCCACCTGATTGGTCAAAGAGGCTTAGCAACGGATCTAGCGGTAAGCCTTGTCACATGCTATTGGGCAGTAAACAAAGAAAAAAAAAACACGTTTTTTTTTCTTTTTTCCTCCTGAGACTAAATTCCTCACAAGAGAGAGTGTTTGTCAGGAGCTGAGGAACGTGTGTGTGTGTGTGTGTGTGTGTGTGTGTGTGTGTGTGTGTGTGTGTGTGTGTGTGTGTGTGTGTGTGTGTGTGTGTGTGTGTGTGTGTGTGTGTGTGTGTGTGTGTGTGTGTGTGTGTGTGTGTGTGTGTGTGTGTGTGTGTGTGTGTGCGCGCGCGCGCTTAGCTTGGTTGGTTCCCTGGACACAATGTCCTGCTCACTGTACAAGGTTGGGGGGGACCCCGCACTCACGTTTTAATGTATTTAAAAAAATATATATACTCTATATAATTTAATGAAAGGACTTCAACTGGACTCGAGTTATGACTTCATATCACCAGTATAGATAGTTGGTGCTATAGCAGGGGTAGGCAACCTGCTGCTCTAGAGCTGCATGTGGCTCTTAGGCCCTCTCTCTCCCGTGGCTCACAGTTGCTCGGGCAAAGAAGTACGTAAAGGATTAAGAGGTTTTCTTTAGTTTTAGTTTTTTACATTTTATTCATAATTTATTATTGTAGTAGGCATAAAGTTATTCTTACATTCTCCTATTGTAAAGATAAAAATAAGAAACAAATTATTGAAGGAAAATAAAGAATGTATTAATGCGTGGGTTTGCTTTTTACACCAAAGCTGCTGGCTTACTGGTATACTTGATCTGCTTTGAGAAATTGGCAAACAATAAAAAAAAAAGAACAGAAAAAGCACAAATAAATACATAAAGCAAACATATTTTGCGGCTCCAGACAGATTTTTTTTGGGGGGGGGGGGGGATTTGATTATCCAGGAGTTTGTTAAAGTATAACTCAAATATCACAATAAAGAAGAAGTTCTTACAATAGGGCTTCTCAACCCATGTTTGGTTTGTGAGTACGTACACGCACGCATGAATGTATACGGACATACACACACAAACACACACACACACACACACACACACACACGCACACACACAGACACACACGCACACGCACACGCACACGCACGCGCCACACACGCACACACTCCCACAAAGGAGAAGGATGGAATCCCTTGTTCTGCTGTTCTTGTGTTGGTAAGCACCAACACTCCCTTCACTCCCTTGATGGTAATATTCTATTCTATGTAAGCAGAACCAAACGCCACATTACCACTAATAGACATGGAGCGGGAAATAGAGGAAAGAGAAGCGGACTGTGTCCTTGTACACAATCTGCTGTCATCTGGTCCCTGTGAACATAAGGCAGCAGCAGCAGGGGTCTGTGACTGGGGCCTCATGCACTGAAGGGACATCAGTTTCACATTAAACGTCTCACATTACGGGTAGCATTAAAAGATCTTCACACTCACACAAGTCACAACTTTCTCTCCTGTCTCTCCGTGTGTGATATATCTCACTTAGCCAAAGTTAAAGATATCAGGTTGTTAGCGAAATGTCAATCTGGGAACCCATTCGGTAAAAATAAAGATCCTCCCCCCTCCCCTTTCTTTTTGCCTCTGGGGGCACCACCTCTTTAGTGTAGAAACAGGAACTCGGCTTGGCTCCTCCCCTTTCTTAGTCCACTTCCTCCCGGGTGCTTCTGTGTTTATTCCTACTGACAACAACACTACATGTTTATGGAAGTGCTGCTGACAGATTAACAGCCGAATCTGTCTCGAGAGATTAGCTAAATATAAACGGCGATAGCGGCGAGGTAACAGTGGCCAGCAACGGAGGAGGGAGCAGTGCAGCATTTGATCACATTCGACCTTGGAAAAATAATGAGCGCCGATTTTTGGGCCGTGTGTGAGATCAATGGTTCAAACGGTTCGTGCTGTGAGGGCGCCAGTAATCACCCAAGCACCATCACAGCACGAACCGTGCGTTTGATTCCCCCCCCCCCCCCCTGGACGACTCCATGTGACGTTTTTTTCACTCCATGTTGTTTGTGCATATTTTTTGCAACGGCGCTGCAGTCTGCTCCCGAAACCCAAACACACTCCGGACGGTGCAATAGGCTCTATGCACAGCCATTTGGAACACCCTCAAGGAACCATGAGAGTCCCTGGACCCCAATTTGAGCCACTGGTGTAGCAGAGTGATTCCAGTGAGCCAACATGCACAACGTCAGCACCCTGACTCCTCTATTTGACCAGAATGGAGCAGAGCCTTCATTAGTATAATTGGTAACACCCATGAAGAAAATGAGGAAGAGGCCTAATTTCTTTCCAATATAGCTGCTGTGCATGGAGCCTATCATCTCTGTCAGGTGGAAACAATTGAGCTCTTAGTGTGTGTGTTGTTTGGAAATACAGTGATGGTTCTGGAGAGCTGTCCAGAAAAAAAAAGGCTATCCCAAGGCGCATTGGGTGCGTTTTGGGATAAACTCCAGCCCTGCATTGTGTCAGCTGTGTGATGTCTTTTAGGACAGACATACAGCATAGCAGGCCTTCCTGGAGATGTGACTGCAGGAGCTGAGCTGTCCGTGGTACTGAAAATCACTCAGCCTTTATTTTCCTGACAGCTCTTGTCTCTCCGCTTCTATCTGTTTATTTATCCTCTGTTTGCTGGCTGTCCACGACGTCCTCGTTGCTCAGCTCTCTGTCTGTCTGTCTCCCCTCTCTGTCTGTCTGTCTGTCTGTCTGTCTGTCTGTCTGTCTGTCTGTCTGTCTGTCTGTCTGTCTGTCTGTCTGTCTGTCTGTCTCCCCTATTTATCTATCTCTGTCTGTCTGTCTGTCTGTCTGTCTGTCTGTCTGTCTGTCTGTCTGTCTGTCTGTCTGTCTGTCTGTCTGTCTGTCTGTCTCCCCTATTTATCTATCTCTGTCTGTCTGTCTGTCTCCCCTCTATCTCTGTCTGTCTGTCTGTCTGTCTGTCTGTTTGTTTCCCCTCTATCTCTGTCTGTCTGTCTGCCTGTCTGCTCCTTTCTCTATCTCAGCAATTCTCAACCTGTGGGCTGGGGTCCACTAGTGGGCCGTGAGGATATTGCGAGTGGGCTCACATATCGTCGCTGCCGGGCAGAAACCTCCTATCTCCATATTCAAACTTTTAGTGTTTTTTTTCCCCGTAAATGAATGCCCTACTTGATCATACTACAGCGTCACACAAAAGCATCACAAGTAGGCTTGCGAGCTTGCGACGCGTTTTGAGCTTGTAGATCTGCTACTTTTGGACATGAGGTTTCCACCCGAAAGAGACAAAATATTTGGCTCAAAACTCTTAACATTCTATTGATAATAGAACATAGTTTATGTAAAAACAAAATGTCATGGTATTTCTTCTTTAAAACCTTGAGGAAAAGGGGGAATTAGAATTAGGCGGTGAATGTGAATCTGAAAAGGTGGGTTTTGAGTGTGGTTTTTAAAGAGTGGCGAGGGTGGGGGGCAGCTTTGATGTGAGCTAGAGTGAGTTCCATAGGGAGGGGGGGGGGGCGGAAACTGAGAAGGCCCTGTCGTCACCCCAGGTTCGAAAGCCTTGCTTTCTCTGCATCCTCCATCTGTCTCTTTTACTCCCTTCTTCATTCTCTCTCTCTGTCTGTCTGTCTCTACTCTATGCTCTTCCCTTCCAAACATCATGCGCGTGGTGCAGCGTCAGCTGGCAGATGTATATACAGCTATGACACCGTTATTTATGTGTTCACTAAAATACCCTGCATGGCAGCTGAGCGCCTGACACAAGCTTTACACAATAATCATTCTAAAATGGCTTGAGTTGTCCCATTCAACTCTTAACCCATTCAAACAGGGAGCGCATACTGTGTCATTTTAGATTTTTAGCTATAACCATTATTTTATACTTTGGGCTATTCAAAAATATTTTTGAAAAGTCGTGAAGATTTGTGCAAATCTTTTGAATATTTATTTTTTAAAGCCAATATTTGTAACTCAAATCTTTGCTTCTGGGAGGTCCCTGGAACAAAATATTTTACAAATGTTCGCTTTAAAAAATATATATTGAAAGATTTACAAAAATGTTCATGATTTTTTTAAATATAGCAGATCTACAAGCTCTATGAGCTTGTAGATTTTTGGCCCATTTTTTTCTTTGGCTGTTTTTGAACAGCCAAAGACATGTACAATGACAGAGATGCGTTCCCGGACTGAATGGGTTAATGTCTACTATATGCTATATAGCCTTGGTAAACCATCCCGATCGTGTGAATTCACATCATCATGTGTCTTCAGCAGACCGGTCTGGCCTCAAGCGCTGGGTTGGACGTTTTTGCAGAAACCCAAAAAGTGGAAGGGCCAAAAATCACAGGGCCCTGAGCGCAGACACCGATTGGCTCGCATGATAATGTGAATTCACGCGACAGGGGGTTGGTTTAATTACCAGGGCCTGTTAATGAATTGTTTCATGTATTGATTCAAAGTGAAGTCATTGATAGAACAGAGACCCAAGGCCAAGAAAAGAGAGTCCCCCAGAAACAATGTCCCACCGTGAGGAAGCAGTTTTTTCGACATTATAGCAATGGAAATAACTCCCACTTTAACTGGAACAAACGTCAGGCAGACCCATGCAGGCTCTGTCTTTGGTTTAGAAGCTAAAGCACATTTTTTAATAAGGTCAGACCAAATTTAAATTGTATTCGTACAGCGCTCAGAGTTAAAGGAGGATTTTTTACTGTGTCCTTGTGGAAAATGAAATCTATTCTTCGACACGCTGGGCACAAGGCTGATGAAATGGACCCTTATTATTATTGAATTAGTTTCAGCAAGGCCTCTTTATCTCTCTGTTTCTTTCTCTCTGTCATGTCTGGTCCCCTCCCTGCCTCGTCCATCCTCTGCTTGTATAATATGACCATCTCATATCAGCCGATGATTTGAAAACTCTTGATTTGAATGACTGTTGACCTCAGAATGCACACGTTCCACATCAAGATGGTCTTTTATACCAGTGGTCCAAACGTTTTCATGTCAAGGATCCCCAAAATGATATGTATTTGGCCCGCGGACCCCCATCTCAAAATATTTAGTTCCAGGGACCCCCAGAAGCAAAGATTTGAGTTACAAATGTTCGCTTTAAAAACACATATACTCAAAGATTTGCACACATTTTCAAGATTTTTCAAAGATAGCAGATCTACAAGCTCGTCGCGTGCCGCGCTATGAGCTTGTAGATCTGCTATTTTTGAATAGCCAAAATATAAAAGGTTAAAGTTGTTAAAATGATTGTGTGGTCATTATTATTGTGGTCCTTACGTATTCAATTCATCACGCATGGTTTCCTAATCTTACATGGTAGATTTCAGAGACTCAAACTCGTGCGCTATTTTTCAGCGCTTTGCTTAAAAAGGCTATTGCTCTTGTGGAACATGGTGTTTAGATGACAAAGATGTCTCTTGCTCACCCATCCGTCTCTCCATTTTTTTTCATTGTTCTGCGCCCGTTTTAACATCCACTGACAAGCCACTTGGACACGTGCACTCGCTGGTTTTGGCTTTGCTTCGATATTGTGCACATATACTCTGTACAGTACTATATGCATGGCTATGGTTCAAGAATGGCCGTAGTAGGCTTTATAAAAATCGCTGAAGAGTCAACGTACTCTATGTTTGCTACTGTATGTATGTAGACGTTACAGTCAGTATTGACTGACTGATTGATTGATTTTATTTGGTGATATAAAAAGAGCACTTTCCGACATACAGTCAATGTCATGGCATCACCGAGCATGAAAACACAAAAAAAAAAGCCTGAGGGCTTATTTCCATTGCGGTCCTCTTCACAAAAGAAATAACACTAGATATACTGTACATACAAAACTAGAGTCTACTAAATGTGCAGTCAAAGTGCTATGCACCTACCTACACTATATAGTGCATAGTAAAGTAGACTCTCTTCATACTGTAGATTGGCCTTCACTGGTTGATAGAAATGAATCTCTGCCTGCCTTCTGAAATGCCAAATTCTCCCATGAATGAAATTCAGCACAAACGGTGTGCATCTCAGTATCACCTTTAACAAAAAAAACACTTTACAATGTGCGTTACATTCACCTAATTCAGCAGTTCCTTCCCAGCCTTTTCTGGACCAGGGCCCACTTGAAAATATCGAAAACCTCATCTGACCCAGATTATGTTGGTCGCATTCATTTTCAGAGCATAGTGCATAACATGCCTACAGTATGAACATGATGTCCAAGCTAATTATGGTCATAACAACAGTGTAGCCCAAAGTCAAATATCCAACACACTCTTTGTCCTCCATAGATAAGTACAACACAGAAACAGACGATACAAAAAGGCTCAGTCCGTCCATCCGTCCTCCTGTCCTCTTGTGTTCTCTGGGTAAACTGGACGGATGTCGTTGTTACCGTGTGTGTGTGTGTGTGTGTGTGTGTGTGTGTGTGTCAGGAAAACACGAGGCGTGAAAACGCCACTCGAACAGAAAGCGGCAAAGATTTGCAGTGTTTCTGCTGCACGCCTAAATGCTTTCCACCTGATGAATGGCTGTCACCATCTGTACACTGTGTGTGTGTGTGTGTGTAGAAATAGACTGAGAACCATTTTCCTGGCACTCCTCACAAGAGAAATGGTTGTTTAGTCAGGTCTAATCCTAAATGTTTTAGGATTAGACATTTAGAGATTGGGCTTGGAGTTGTACCTGATTTGTACTCTGTTTAAACGCTAGTGTACAAGCTCACAACGTGTCGCAGCGGCACAACATGTTGTGAGCTTGTAGATCTGCTATTTCCGGCTTGAGGGGTCAGGGTTAGAATTGTAAAAATGACATTCATAGAAATCAGTGTCCTGAAATGTCGATGCGCTCACGTGTGTGTGTGTGTGTGTGTGTGTGTGTGTGTGTGTGTGTGTGTGTGTGTGTGTGTGTGTGTGCGTGTGCGTGCGCGCGCAGACATTCATCACAGTCCCAGCATCCTGCACAAAGCTGTGTGTGACTGCTCTGGTCTGAATGGAGGAGGGAATGAGGATTATCTGCGATTTCTAAAGATGACTTGAAGGGTATTTGTTTTGGACAGGAGAGAGAGAAGGGGGGGAGAGAGAGGGGGAGGGAGAGACAGACAGACAGACAGACAGACAGACAGATTAGAGTTCTCAAATTCTGCCCGAACCCGACCCGACCTGACGTGTGCGGGCTGGACTGGGCCAAACATTTATGCTAATTAGCCGGACCGGGCCGAGCCTCGGGTTCAGTTTTTGGGGGGTTTTCGGGTCTAACATTATGGTAATTGTTCGGTTATGGTAAACAACAACTGTGAATCCATATTGATTTTACGTCATATCGGCCAGCCCTGCTGTGTGTGTGGCGTATAGCGGCTACTCGTATTTCTATCTTCTCTTCACAGTTCTAGCAGTGTTTTGGTGCAGTGAAAATGTCAAATCTCTTGTTCTTGAGGTCATATCATTTATTTTTCACTGCCCCGCTTTCAAATATAAAGAAGTAGAATTTAATCTCGCCTGTTCCCCCCTTAGTTGACATATTACACTGCAGAGTCTACAAAGTGAGGGTGTATACTGTACAGTATATACTCTCCTTTCTGGTCAAATGGAACCAAATGGACTCTGTGCTTAAATATACACTCAGGATTCTATAGTGCATGGATTTAAGTTCTCAGTTCTCAGTCTTCTATGGAAGCATGTTGCACAGTGAAAATAGCCGATCTACAACGCATTGCATCTGCGACGCATTGAGAGCTTGTAGATCAGCTATTTTTAGCTACTTTTTTTTTTAAAGATTAGAGCATTTGAAGTGGTTAAACTAGCAATATGGTCAGAGGCATTTTCCATAAAACCCTAATGGTCTCATATATTTCATAAAAGCAATCTTTAAAGCCTCAATCTGTGATTTCTTCACCCAGTTGGCAGTATGTAGAACAGCAGGAACAATATTTACTAAAACATCATTATTTTACATATTGTCTTAATTGTTTAAGAAACAGTGCTATCTGCTACTTTCACTCCTTTTTTTGCAATACTCTTGCATGATGAAGTAGGCTATTAATTTATAAAACAGACCAAAGTTTTATTTGATTAATAATCAGACCAAAGGCTCAGAAGGTGCTCTGAGCCTTTGATTAGACAGTGGTCTGTTATTGAGCTCATCGGTCATTATCCAGAAATAACACACCGCTGAATTCAGTGATTGGCCAATCAGAATCAAGCAATCAACCAAGTTATTACACGGCTTGGTTGAATGCTCAGTCCACCTGGCTGCGCTGCTTGAATTCTATGCTGTATCCAACATGACAGCCATGTAAACAAACACACCATGTCATTTACAGCTAAATGTTGCTCTCAAGAATGTTTTTGAAAACATTTGAAGTGAGAAATAGACAATGCAGTAAACAAAAATGTATTCTATTTGATCAACACTTCCTTGTTTTCCAAGGCTACCGTGTCCGCCCACTTGTTATGAAATACTTTCTTTGCCGTAAGCAAGAAAATACTCAGTTTTGTTGTTACTTTTGGGTCAATTTAATAATTAATTGAATAAGTAGCCATGTAATAAGCGGGATAATTGACGGGTCGCCGGTCATTATTGAGAAATAAATCCCGACAGGGTGATTAGTGCCTAATCACCCTGAAGGGATTTCAATTGACCCGACAATTATGCCTTGCTTAACAACTAGAGATATTTCCTGTCTTCCACTCATTTTGACCCCCCCCATCTCTCTAAAGTAACTACTTACTCTTATGTCTGTGCTCTTTTCATGGCTAATGGCACTTAGATGTACTCACATAGCTCATTGCCTTTTTTTGGCTGGGAGGCCCGTGTGTGTGCGTGTGTGTGGATGTGCGTGCTTTGTTTTGCAATGTTAGCTCAGGTTTTTCTGATGAGTGCCCGGGCCTTGTTGTTGTGTGTAGTGTCCAATCTGCCATCTGTGGTGCTGACACTGGCACAAAGGCCCATGGGAAATGTAGTCTAGTCTGTCTGTCTGTTTGTAGGACACCACCGTACATCTCTCCCTCCATCTCTGGTGGCTACAATCACTCAACGTGTCATCTTTTATTACTGGCAGAGGAAGGGAGAGGGAAGCGAGAGGAGAGGAGAGGAGAGGGGGCGATGGAGAGGCAACCTGGGCCGTGTCTGCCTGCCAGCCCCTCGTCCACAGCAAATTAAACCCCCAACAAAAACACTAGTGGTGGAACAAGTATACTCTGGATCTTTTACTTATAACCACTTAAACCCTATGTGGTTGACCGGAGTCCCTCAGGGCGCTACACTAGTGTCTTTTCTATTTTCCGTTATTTGTGGGGAAGGCTTTCGCAGGAAAATAGCCGATCGTCAAGCTCACAACGTGTCGCAGCGTGACGCATTGTGAGCTTGTCGATCTGCTATTTTCTGCAAAAGGCTTTCCCCACAATATGGATGCTGTGGTTTAAGTTCAAGTAAAGGGCCTGTATATACAAAATACAAAGTATTTGCATCAACATGTACTTAAAGTGCCCAGATTTAAACTAGTAGATAGATAGATAGATAGATAGATAGATAATTTTATTTCCGTGTCCTGTGCCTAACCCTCATGGGTTTATAAGACACCATTTTACGCTTACAGCATGTTTACAAGTTTATATTCACATAATACATTCACTTACATCTCAGAATTATACAGAGTGTTCTGTCTTCTCTCCCAAGCTTGACACACAACAAAAGCTCCTTTAACAAAGCATATCTAAAGTTTTTCATAATCATCTCTAACTCAAGGAAATCACCACAAATAGAAGACATCTTACTAACAAATACCTCTCTTCATCATATCATCATATTTAGAGCAATAAAACAAAAAGTGAACCTAATTTTCAATTTCACCAAGTTCACAAAACAAACAAACAATCTCATTTCCTCGAGTGGCATTAAACCTGCCAGTCTCCTGAGCGAGTCCTTATTTTCAAAATGTGTCAAAATCTTTCAAAAGTAGCCGTAGAAGCTGGGGTGATGCAGGGGGGGTATGCCACGTGTCGTGAGCTTGTACTGTAGATTCGCTATTGTCAAACTTTTTTGCACTACACCGGTGTGCGACCAAGTGTAAAATAACGCTTAAGTGGTTAATACAATTTTAAAAATAGATGAAAAACTGAAAAACGCTGGGGGTCCGGTCTGTGACGACCTGCTTCTCTCTGTGAATCGCAACGCATGCAGCTGCACCGTGTGTGTGTGTGTGTGTGTGTGTGTGTGTGTGTGTGTGTGTGTGTGTGTGTGTGTGTGTGTGTGTGTGTGTGTGTGTGTGTGTGTGTGTGTGTGTGTGTGTGTGTGTGTGTGTGTGTGTGTGTGTGTGTGTGTGTGTGTGTGTGTGGTAACTGAACCGATGTCTCACTCAAGTTTCTCATTAGAGCTACTCCTCTTGCTCTCTCTCTCTGTGTGTGTCTCGCTCTTTATTTCTCTCTCTCTCTCTCTCTCTCTCTCTCTCTCTCTCTCTCTCTCTCTCTCTCTCTCTCTTGCTATCTCTGTCTGTCTCTCTCTCTCTCTTACTCTTTCTCTCACTCTCTCTGAATTATTTAAAATGATAATTCTTTCTTTATTTTTCAATTTTGTTTTTTCAACCCCATTCCTTTGTGCTCTCTCTCTCTCTCTCTCTCTCTCTCTCTCTCTCTCTCTCTCTCTCTCTCTCTCTCTGCACTGAGACCACTTGGTTGGAGCGTTAAGTGTATAATCAGTGATCTGGCATGAGTGGCATCTAGATGAGGCCTCTCCTCTCCTCCTCTCCTCTCCTCTCCCAACACAAAAAAGATTGAATGGCCACAGCTTTTGTCAGAGCACTTGAATAAATTATTACCCAACACACACACACACACACACACACACACACACACACACACACACACACACACACACACACACACACACACACACACACACACACACACACACACACACACACACACTCACCTCCAGCGCTCCCTCCTTCAGGTCTTTTGATGTTGCGTATTGATGATGACGGCCGGTTCATAATAGCGTTTCATTCATTGAATGCGTTCTGTTGTGTGTGTGTGAGAAAGCAGAGAGCAGCTATTGACCGCGTCCACTCGCCTCTCTGACCTGCCGTCTGCAAACGAGCCTTAATGTGCAACAGGTGCAGCGTTGTTAGCAAACAGTCATTCAACAGCCACTCACCCACAGCCACCGTAATTGGTTGTTTGATGTTTTTTTCACATGTGCCGCGCAGCCTCAGGACAGAGGTACTGTATAGACGAATCCACAGACGCGCTGCCTGTAGCTGCCTGTAGGCGGCCATTGCTGTGGTGTCGTGTCCGCGGAGCGTTGACACCGCAGCAATGGCTGCGCGCAGGGCAGCGCTCCGTGGATTCGTGTATAGGAATGACTAGAAACTAATCACCACACCACATCGTCCTGTTAACACATTGGGTGCCAGCATTTTTTCATAACAACTTACGTTGGGTGCCAGCATTCTCCCCATTGACTGCGCTTTGCTGTTTAAAGCTCTAGACTCCACGAGGAGCAAATCCATGTAAAAAAAAACATCCATTCATGTTGCGCGATGACCCTGGCTACAGCCTGGAACGATAACATTTCACTCGCGAGTTACAATGGGGGGGGATCGCGCATCGCGCATGACCGGTTTTCCCCACCGGAAACAGATTCGGAGATATAGGTGTTTTAAAGAAGGAAATAGACAGGAAGTGGATGGCAGCCATGTTTTTGTTTTTCCGGTGATCTATCTGGCCTATCCTTCTCAAGATCACAATGGGTACTCCCAGAGCTGCTCTAGCCCCGCCCGTGTGGAGAAAAACGAAAAAAACAAAAAGACATATTTCACGGTCTGGACCGTGTTCGGCACCGGACCGCTACTCTGCGCAAACACGGTTCAGACCGTGTTTGGCACCCGATGTGTTAATTTGACCTCCTGTAACAACACCAGAGGTTCTCAAACTTTTTCGTGTCAAGGACCCCCAAATTTCTATATATTTGGCCGCGGACCCCCATCTGACCCCCTGAAGAGAAGATTTGTGTAAAAAAAAAAATCCAAACATTTTCGATATTTTTCCAAAATAGCAGATCTACAAGCTTGCAGCACTGTGAGCTTCTATATCTGATATTTTTGAATAGCTAACATATTAATGGATAAAGTGGTTAAAATTAGTGTAACTACTTTTGCTGGGGACCCCCTGGAACACAAAACATTTTCAGATGGGGGTCCTCGGGCCAAATACATATCATGTTGGGGGTCCTTGGCACCAAAAAGTTTGAAAACTACTGACAGATATTTGTCGAATCGGCCTCAGGTCTTAATGGGTTAAAAAAAAGGGCACCTTATTTTAGTGCTGACTCATTTCCAGGTCCGGCTGTGAGAAGAATACGAGCTCAATGCTGTTGGTGGTGTGGAGTGGGCCTCATGTAGGGAGGTGTTGGTGTGTAGTGGGCCTCATGTGGTAACCTGAAGAAGACACCCACCCCTTAAACTCTGTGCCACCCCCGTCACAGAGTGATGCCAGCCAGTGTTGCCATGTCTGCTTATTATAAGCGACTTTGTGAGGACTGCAACATTTTAGGACAGCATTTAACACATTGGGTGCCAGCATTTTATAATAACAGATTACGTTTGGTGCCGAAATCTCACCGTTGAGCTGCGCAGCGCTGTTTAAACTGTAGACTCCACGACGTGCATTCCATGTGAAAGAAAGCATGCCTCCATTTTGCCCGATGGTCCTGGCTAACGCCTGGAACGATAACATCTCTCACGCGAGTAACAATGGCGGAGCGATCGTGCATACAAAATGAGTCGTTTTCCCCAGCGTAAAAAGCTTCGGAGTTATAGGGGTTTTAGAGAAGGAGATAGAACGGAAGCGTTGTTTTCAATCGTTGAAACCATGTTTTTTGACACGGTGATCCATCTGTCCTTCTCACAAAAAGACTGAAAACACGGTTCAGATCATTCAGATTCACGGTGTTCGGCACCAAAGCGCTACTCTGTGAAAACACAGTTCAGACCGTGTTTGGCACCCGATGTGTTAATATAGCTGAAAATAGCCAAACAATTGCCGATCTACAAGGTGTACATCTGCTACTCCTTGTTGCTTGTAAATGTTGGTAGTTGCGGGTTGCAGGTTTTTGAGCTTGTTTCGAAAGTGTAGTTGCTTATTTGGGGTTGCGTTACTTGCTTCCTAAATATTGTTTAAACCAGTGGTTCTCAAACATTTTCATGTCAAGAACCCCCAATTAATATATATTTGTCCACAAAAAATATTTTGTGCCAGTGACCCCCGTACCAGATTTGTGTCGTTAAAATCTTCCAAATATTTCACATTTTCACTACTTTTGGCAGATTTTTTTCTCTGACTTCGTTTATCAGTCTGGCCAGCCTCCTATTTGAGTCTTATTTTAATGACGTAGACAAGTCAGGAAGTGACTCGAGTTTTACATTGGACAACACTGGACCCCCCCCCCCCCCCCTGCAGACCAATGAGAAGCCGCGAGTCGTTTTCACTCGTTTGTGCATGGAGAAAGGAGGCTTTCCAGTTTGTATAGCGAGTGAGAAACAAAATCCGCCAAACGTATAGCGAAGCAGTCTGGATCCTAGGCTAGGTTTAAAGTGCTCATGTGGCCCTGTAGTGGCCTATTTTTGGGCTTGGTTGCTCATTTCTCTCACAAAATCTGGCAACACTGATCAACACGTGCCCTTAAACTCTGTGCCACCTCCGTCACAGAGTGATGCCTTTGGAGGGGACAGATTCAGGATGAGCAGGAGGACTTCCGGGGGGCTATAGCAGAGGAGCTGGAATTAGAAATGAGAGGAGGGATTGTGTGGCTTATTCCTTTTCCCTGCAGAAACACACACAACAAGACTCACTCAGGCTCATCATTCCAGTCTGCTGCGCTCGCTACTCCAAATGGCTGCTTAACCACTCTAAGCCTCGACATGTCATACGCCCAACATAGCCGATCTGCCAAAGCTCAAAACGTGTTGCATCACAAGGCGTTTTGCGCTTGTAGATCGGCTGTTTTCACTGCATAAAGATGGTTTAATGCACTTTGAACTTGTTAAATGGAACATTCTGCACAAGGAGTACTTTTACTGGTTAAACATCAAGCGCTGTTTTGTGGATCGTGTATCCTAAATAGATCCTCTCGCTCAGGTTAACGTATTAGCTAGCTGTCCTTTTTAGCTTTAACTCAAGTCAAGCTAGCTGTCCTTTTTAGCTTTAGCTCAAGTCAAGTCCTCAAGTGTAGATCTGATATATTACAAGCTCATGTGCCGCGTTATGAGCTTGTATATCTATCTATTTTTGAATAGCCAAAGTGTAAAATAATGCTTTTTTAGCTCAAATCAAAAAATGACACAGATGCGTTCCAGGTTCTTAATGGCTTAAAATACTTACGCATTCACATCTTAAATATTTATCGGTGCTCTTATCCAGAGAGACGCTTCCACAAACAGCCAGCTGTAAAACTTAGTCTGGGACGGGAGGACGTCTGCTTTCTGTCCCCAGAGTGT
>NC_137609.1:41413237-41415737 GCF_963280865.1 Gymnoscopelus braueri
CCCCCTCTCTCAATTCGTTTTCTTTGCCTTATTGCTTGATGGAAAAACCTACATTGCCGAAGCAAAACAGTGCATTACTGTAGTTAGTTGATGTGATTTTCCCAAACATTGACAAATCGTTTGCAGTAGATTAAATAACAAAAAACTACTTCCCACATATAGCAAGGAAAAAACATAATACCTAAATGATGAAGTTGTATAAATGAGAAAATAAATAGTTGCAGGAAGTGGGAGGATATTACTTTCTTTTGCATTCATGTTTCTTCACATCTGGTGACATTTCCGTCTCTGTCGGGTGGAAACCTCATATGTCCAAAACAGTTACTTTTCAGGATTCGAATTTGAAAACATCAAAAGTAGCAGATCTACAAGCTCGAAACACGGCGCGAAGCGACGCGTTTCGAGCTTGTAGATCTGCTACTTTTGATGTTTTTGTGTGACGCTGTAGTATGATCAAGTAAGGGGCATTAATTTATGAATAAAAACACAAAAAGTTAAATATGGAGATAAGAGGTTTTTACATTGACAGCAACGAGCAGCTCAGTAATACACTGAGCTGCTGTTTTTTTCTAATAATAACATGTATTATGCTTTTCTCTTTCTGTAAAATAAAGAGAATGTTTGGGAGTCTTACGAGGCATAATGTCTGGTAGATGGAATTCTCATGGCTGTCGTGTACTTTTCACAATACGACAGGAAATTACTTTCTGTTTTCTTCTATATCATGATTGACAGTGATAGACAGTCTTCGCCTATGCTTGTCTGTCTATATGGCTTCTTATCTCAATGACGACACTGTGTGGTCACTGACCCAGTGCTTTTTTTAAATGTGTCTTTGTTTAGCAACGTTTAATTTTAACAAGTTGACTTGCAATTAGTCTAATTGGATTCGACAATTCATGCATTTATTGATTCCTTTTATGTGTTTGTATGTAGGCTTGTTTTACACTATATAAAAGCTGTTATGATTAGTTTTCAGGCAAATATAACAACAAAATGATTGGGCTTCGCACATTTCTTGCAAATTTCACCCACTAATTTACGCCTGTAAACCTGTGATGTGACAATACAACTGATTCTGATATACTTAAAAGTAACTAGAATGTAAAGAAAGTAAACTTTCTAAATGTTATTTCCGGGGATAATGCCCAAAGGCAATGCGTCTTTGGGCATTGCGCATCGCGACGCATTGTGAACTTGTAGATCGGCTAGCTTGGCTAGCATGTAGCTTGTAGATCTGCTATTTTCAAATGGCCGAAATGTATAAGGCTGAAGTGGTTAATGTATGTTTTGTAATAATAATCAAAATCTAGTAACTAGTAACTAAAGTTTTCAAATAATTGTAGTGGAGTAAAAGTACAATATTTGCCTCTGTGAGATGTAGTGGAGTAGAAGTAAAAGTACTGAAAATTGGAAATACTCAAGTAAAGTAAAAAAAACACCTCAAAATTGTACTTAAGTAAATGTACTTAGTTACTTTACACCACTGAACTGGAGTCCAGCAGTGGTGTTTAACTTCATTCATTAACATTAACCCACTGAACAGCGTGGCACTGTTACAAATTACAGCCTTCCAAGAGCCATTCTAAGAAGAGCACTTCAGCCAAAACGGTAGAGTCAAACTAAGTCAATATTTCTCTCTCTCTCTCTCTCTCTCTCTCTCTCTCTCTCTCTCTCTCTCTCTCTCTCTCTCTCTCTCTCTCTCTCTCTCTCTCTCTCTGTGTGTTTTGTTGCCATCGTTTGCATCACCCTCTTCCTTTTATCTTGTGGTGAATTTGATTTGGGGAGAGGGGGGAGGGGTGGTCACAGAGAGATTAGTTTGCACTGAACTTCTCTCAGAGTGCCCCCAGCGTTGTGTCTGTGTCTCTGTCTGTGTGTGTGTGTGTGTGTGTGTGTGTGTGTGTGTGTGTGTGTGTGTGTGTGTGTGTGTGTGTGTTCCCGTGCGTGCGTCCTTACGCCTGAGTATCGTTGTGTGGGTTCACGTGCCTCAGTGTGTCTCTTTGGTGTGTCTTACAGTATCACACACACACACACACACACACACACACACACACACACACACACACACACACACACACACACACACACACACACACACACACATACACATATGTAAATGTAAATTTAAACACTTATCCAAGTATGTATCCAAGTTTATCCAAAGTTTGTGAGACATGCACACACACACACATAAGCTGGTACACATATTCACACTCAGACACACACACACACACACACACACACACACACACACACACACACACACACACACACACACACACACACACACACACACACACACACACGGGGGCACACACACACACACACACACACACACACGGGCACACACACACACACACACACACACACACACACACACACACACAGACACACACACACACACACACGGGCACAGGCACACAAGCACATAGACACACATTCACATTTCACACATCCGTGTACAGTACACATACACACAGATGTACGGTACATCCTGTAC
>NC_137609.1:41418237-41575737 GCF_963280865.1 Gymnoscopelus braueri
GTGTGTGTGTGTGTGTGTGTGTGTGTGTGTGTGTGTGTGTGTGTGTGTGTGTGTGTGTGTGTGTGTGTGTGTGCATGCGCATGTGTGTGTTCGTGTGTGTGTGTGTGTGTTAAATGTATTGTATGTGCCAATGGAGCCTATTTTAGGCCTTCTGTATTTTCCGTGAGTGAAGGTAGTTCAGCGTGGAGAGTTGTTCTCGTCACGCACGCACGCACGCACGTACGCACGCACACACACGTACTGTACACGAGGGATGCTGACAGAGAGGGAAAGATTCAGACAGAGAGTTACAGAGCATTAGTTGAGGTGTGTGTGTGTGTGTGTGTGTGTGTGTGTGTGTGTGTGTGTGTGTGTGTGTGTGTGTGTGTGTGTGTGTGTGTGTGTGTGTGTGTGTGTGTGTGTGTTCAGTAATCGGCATCCGTCAGAGTCTGAAAGGTTGAAACTTTTTTTTCCCTCTCTTTCTCTTGCTTCCTCTTGTTCGTTCCTCTCCTGTTCTCCCCTCCCTCCGCCCCTCCCTGCTTTGCTCGCCTCCCCCTACTCCACCTCTTCTTCTTCCTCCTCTCCTCCTCACCTCCATCTAGTCTCCACCTTCCTCTACCCCCACCCACTCTCTCCCTCTCTTCACCTCTGCAACTCCTCAATCTCTCCTCCTCCCCCCGCCTCCATCCCCTTATTCGCCCCCTTTCTCCTCCTCATCCCTCGCTCTCCCCCCCGATTCCCACTCCATCATCTCCCATCTCACACCCGCCTCACCTTTGACCCCTCCCCCTTCCTCCCCAACCCCTTCCTACTCCCTCGACCTAATGTTCCCTTTCCCCTCCTTCTCCTTTCCCCTCCTTCTCCTTTCCCCTCCTTCTCCTTTCCCCTCCTTCTCCTTTCACCTCCTTTTTATAAGTCATAAGAAGTTAAAAGTAAAAAAAACACAACTATAACAATATAAATGACCTGATATGCTGTTTCACAAATGACAGATTAAAGGAGAATTTCGGACTAGGTTTTTCTTACCTTTCATATGATATTACTACATCTTAGCTAGGACGAGTGGCACAGTAGAAAAATGTCATAACATCCCGAGTCCACCGCAGCTAAAAACCCGAGCGGACGGTCCAGGCTCTAGGTTGTGTATTTTTATCGCGATTTTTTAATTTATTTTTGTTCATATCTGACTTTCCTAATGACAGAAAACTGTTTGTGTGAGATGAGCCACACTACGGCGGCCCATTTGGAACAAAAACACCGTGGACAGTTTTCTGTCATTAGGAAAGTCAGATATGAAATTTAAAAAATACCAAAAAAATAGATACAAAAATAGATAAAAAATACGCGATCTAGAGCATGGACCGTCCGCTCGGGTTTTTAGCTGCGGTGGTAAAGGTAAGAAAGACGTAGTCCGGAATTCTCCTTTTATGCTTGTAGATCTGCTACCTTTGATGCTTTTGTGTGACGCTGTAGTATGATCAAGTGGAGCAGTGGTTCTCAACAGGTGGTCCAGGGACCACCAGTGGTCCTTGAGGGGGTTCCAGGTGGTCCTCAGCTAAATGATGGAGAGTTGGTAACCAAATGGACCCTTATTAGATCTTGAACTCTTGAGAGCGTAAAATGAATACCAAATGGACCCGTACGGGTCCATTTGGTTTCATTTTACGCTCTCAAGAGTTAAATTGTCGTTAAACATCTGCATTACTTAATTAAAGAATTGTTATATTGATCAACGTTTGCCTGTTATCTCTCCTATGGTACCAACATCAAAACAGCATCAAAACAGCATGGAATTGTGGACAAAATCTTATCCAACGATAACAAAATATTCTAAGTCTTGGGTCTGAGAGGCAAAATATCATCAAATGGTGGTCTGTGGCTTAAATGCCGAATAAATAATGGACCTTGATATGAAATGGGTTGAACACCACGTAGTCCGGTATTCTCCTTTTAAAGGCTTTTATTCCATGTGAGTGCTGTGCTGCCCCTGGCGACTGACTGAACGAACGTCCCTCGCGGGTATATCGATGAATAAAACGTCTCATCATATCTCTTATCTTATCTCTTCCTTTCCAAAGCTGGTGGGCGGCGAGTTCGACCTGGAGATGAACTTCATCATCCAGGAGGCGGAGAGCATCGGCTGCATGGTGGAGCTGCTGTCCCACTGCGAGGTGACGTGCCAGGCGGAGATCTGGAGCATGTTCACCGCCATCCTGCGCAAGAGCGTGCGCAACCTGCAGACCAGCACCGAGGTGGGCCTCATACAGCAGGTGCTGCTGAAGATGAGCTCCGTGGACGACATGATCGCAGGTACAAACAAACCAGAGACCACGACGAGACCACAAGTTTTTTCTGTTTGTTTTTTGATTGATGTAATACTTCATTAGTCCGAAATGTAGTCATGTAACGATCAATCTGGGAACCCATCGCCAACTGAAAATGAAAAACAGCGCCCTCTGCTGTTTGTTCTATGTCTGTTGGCTCTGGGCGGAAGAAAACGGAGCACCAGAGCACAAGGAAACCGGTGTTTGTGTATGCCTTCAGCGCATCACTTCCGGTGGGTGCCACTATGTTTTCATTCCCACTAACAATATTTCTACACGGAACACTAACACCACTTCTCCCAGAGAACATGGATCGTTTTGGTTATAAGCCCACTTGTTTCTATGATGAAAGAGTAAGTTAAAATGTGAATATCTTTCAGTGGTTTTGTCTGCTCCGCGGACGCTATTGTTAAATTAGTTTGGGTTTGTTTCGAGGGGGAAAGATCGACGGACATGTGAATCCCGCCCACTACATTTGATTGGGTAAAGCGCGGCCTGCTTCCTGATCTGAAGGCACGCCCACTTGTAGCACAGTGTGTACATGTTATGACGAGCCTTCACGACAGATTCCAACGCAGAGCAGAATCTGTTCTTGAGAGATTATGTAACGATTAACTCAACTCACGATACGATTCAAATCACGATTCTAGGTTCACGACGTGTTTTTTTTTTTCTCTTACACAAATCCAGTATTTTCTTCTCTTTTTCTTCTCTATTTTATACAATACTGTGTTTTCTCTTATCCTCTTTTTAATACAGTAGCAAATGACTGAAAAAAACTTTTTTTTCATCAGTTCTCTTACAAAGATCTTGTATTTTCTTCTTTTTTGGTCTTGTCTCGATTGCGCCCACTGCTGTTTGCATCGCGATAATTTTTTTATTAAATCGATTTCAATTGTCACCAGTTTAAATCGATTTTAATTGATTTACGATAAATCAATATAAAGCCTACCAAAATGTAAACAGCACGTGGTACAGTACGACATTATACTGTAGCTTGAAGGATAACACAAAAAAAAAGGCCTGGGGACACGTTTCCATTGTGGTCTTATGTATTCAATTCATCAACATACAGTAGCATACAACAAATACAAACACTATGTACCAAAATAGATGAGAAAATTACATTTACCTCCCTCTTTGGTGTATTTTCTGGCCAATTTTGAAAGAAACCAGTGTTAGACATCCTTTAATGGATGGTGTTTAATTTTGGTTGCAGAGCAGTAGAATGAGAACTTTCCCAAGTTTGTTTTTTATTTGGGTGGTACCAGATCGTTGTCGCACCCTCTAGTGCAATGGTTCTCAAAGTGGGGTCCGGGGACCCCCTTGGGGGGGTTCCAGGGGGTCCCCTACAAAATGTGTTAATATAGCATCACAATAATTTTAACCTTTTATACTTTTGCTATTCAAAAATAGCAGATCTACAAGCTCATAGCGCGGCACCGAGTGCCGCACTATGAGCTTGTAGATCTGTTATTTTTTGTACATTTTTGCAAACCTTTGAATATATATATATATTTTTAAGCGAACATTTGTAACTCAAATCTTTGCTTCTGGGGGTCCCTGGAACAAAAGGAGATGGGGGTCCACGGCCAAATACATATCATTTTGGGGGTCCTTGACATGAAAAAGTTTGAGAACCACTGCTCTAGTGTTGTGGCTGTGGGTGTGGGTGTGTGGGTGTCGAGAAGTAGTTCGACAGGTATGAGGGCATTGAGGGCATTGAGGCCACCGTCTGAAAACAAGGCATGCATGTCCTCAAAAGCATGCTTTAGCCTGGTGAGAGGCGTGCCCGTGCCGGAGCAAGGCGCAAGTGCCCCGCTCAAGAGCTGTGCGAAGAAGACTGTGCTTCTGCCGACTCAGCAGCGTCCAATTTGCATACTGATAGGGTGAGAATGCAATGCATGCATACAAGGCAGCCAGCCTGGATGGTGTGGCTTCACCACTGAACCCACTGCACTGTGCTTTTGTGCAGCTTTCATTCACAAACTGCACACATAGTGACTTTTTATCAATAGCTAAATATTGGACAGGGAGGGATGAACATAATTCGATTCTTGGAGTCTTGTTTTAGGTGATTTATTTGGCAGTTTCTTCTGCTTGTGTGAAGAGAGGACATTGTCGAGAGACGGGGGACGTGAGAGATGTCAGGGAGAGAGGGAACAACGTGCAACTTTGTCTCTGGAAAGACATGTAACACAGGTCTCTAGAAAGACATGTAACACAGGTCTCTAGAAAGACATGCGACAGAGATCTCTAGAAAGACATGCAACATAGGTCTCTAGAAAGACATGTAACACAGGACATGCAAAATATGTCTAAGAAAGACATGCAATATAGGTCTATAGAAAGACATGCAACATAGCTCTCTAGAAAGACATGCAACATAGCTCTCTAGAAAGACATGCAACATACAGTAGCTCTCTAGAAAGACATGCAACATATGTCTCTAGAAAGACATGCAACATATGTCTCTAGAAAGACATGCAACACATGTCTCCATCTAGCCTGGGATCCAGCCTGCTTCGCTACGTTCGGTGGACTTTTTTTTCTCTCTTCGCTTCTCAGTCTGGAAAGCCTCCCATTGGGAGGTTTTGCAGAACTACACTGGAACTACATATGTTACGTTGGGCAACGTCGTTGCTGATTGGATGTTGTTCAAACGAATGACGAATCACAACGATCACACTGTTTTTTTGGTCCCGCCCCGCACCACAGACCAATCAGAAGCCCCAGGTTCGATTCGAAGCTTGTGGCATGTCCCGCCTCCCTTGGAGATAGGAGGCTTTCCAGACTGAGAAGCGAAGAGAGAAAAAAAAGTCCGCCGAACGTAGCGAAGCAGGCTGGATACCAGGCTAGTCTCCATCCACAATCGAACAATTATATTGCATTTCTTAAAATAAATTTTGTTTATATCGAAAATAAATGCATGTCTTGTAAATATGACAATGTTTCACAATATACAAAAATGGCCAACACATGGTAGTTCAGAGAATAGTATAAGTATATTTTATCAAAATATAAGTTCCACAATAATAATAAAAATATGTTTTTGCTGAAAAAAACCTATAGAATCCATTTGATTTACAGACATGCAAAAGTGTCACTTTTCAGCTACAGTCACCTTTTTGAACCCAAATAGGGCAATTGTGTGACACCTGACCCGAAAGAAAACAACATGTTGTCACCTTTTTCACCTCGGGGCTGTTTGCATGCCTGGATTTACACACAGTAAATGGTGTATCCACAAGTATAAGCAAATGGACATTAAGGGGAATACAAGAACCAAAAACTATGCCTAAACCTAAACGTTTTCCTAACCTTAACCTCAGTAAAACTATGCCTAAACCTAAACTTATTCCTAACCTTAACCTCAGTAAAACTATGCCTAAACCTAAACTTATTCCTAACCTTAACCTCAGTAAAACTATGCCTAAACCTAAACTTATTCCTAACCTTAACCTCAGTAAAACTATGCCTAATCCTAACCTTATTCCTAACCTTAACCTCAGTAAAACTATGCCTAATCCTAACCTTATTCCTAACCTTAACCTCAGTAAAACTATGCCTAAACCTAAACTTATTCCTAACCTTAACCTCAGTAAAAACTATGCCTAATCCTAACCTTATTCCTAACCTTAACCTCAGTAAACTATGCCTAATCCTAACCTTATTCCTAACCTTAACCTCAGTAAAACTATGCCTAAACCTAAACTTATTCCTAACCTTAACCTCAGTAAAACTATGCCTAAACCTAACTTATTCCTAACCTTAACCTCAGTAAAACTATGCCTAATCCTAACCTTATTCCTAACCTTAACCTCAGTAAAACTATGCCTAAACCTAACCTTATTCCTAACCTTAACCTCAGTAAAACTATGCCTAATCCTAACCTTATTCCTAACCTTAACCTCAGTAAAACTATGCCTAAACCTAACCTTATTCCTAACCTTAACCTCAGTAAAACTATGCCTAAACCTAACCTTATTCCTAACCTTAACCTCAGTAAAACTATGCCTAATCCTAACCTTATTCCTAACCTTAACCTCAGTAAAACTATGCCTAATCCTAAACGTATTCCTAACCTTAACCTCAGTAAAACTATGCCTAAACCTAAACTTATTCCTAACCTTAACCTCAGTAAAACTATGCCTAAACCTAAACTTATTCCTAACCTTAACCTCAGTAAAACTATGCCTAAACCTAAACTTATTCCTAACCTTAACCTCAGTAAAACTATGCCTAATCCTAACCTTATTCCTAACCTTAACCTCAGTAAAACTATGCCTAATCCTAACCTTATTCCTAACCTTAACCTCAGTAAAACTATGCCTAAACCTAAACTTATTCCTAACCTTAACCTCAGTAAAACTATGCCTAAACCTAACTTATTCCTAACCTTAACCTCAGTAAAACTATGCCTAAACCTAAACTTATTCCTAACCTTAACCTCAGTAAAACTATGCCTAAACCTAACTTATTCCTAACCTTAACCTCAGTAAAACTATGCCTAATCCTAACCTTATTCCTAACCTTAACCTCAGTAAAACTATGCCTAATCCTAAACGTATTCCTAACCTAAACCTGTGTAAAGTGAATACAAGAACCGCTGGGGGCGAGCCGTCCGTGAAAGAAATGGGGGCGAGTATGTTTTGGGCCAAGCGTTCCGGTTACCAATTAATTGGTCCATTTGGTTATACTTGTACACTCTCAGAGTTATGAGCTGTGTACTAATCTGTGTACCAATGAATTATTCCAAGGTGACATCCAGCAGAATTCTCTCTAGAACTATCGCCTCAGTAAATATTATTCAGTAAATAACGTGTGTGTGTGTGTGTGTGTGTGTGTGTGTGTGTGTGTGTGTGTGTGTGTGTGTGTGTGTGTGTGTGTGTGTGTGTGTGTGTGTGTGTGTGTGTGTGTGTGTGTGTGTGTGTGTGTGTGTGTGTGTGTGTGTGTGTGTGTGTGTGTGTGTGTGTGTGTGTGTGTGTGTGTGTTTACACAAAGCCCGGGAAATGTAAAGACCAGCACAGTACATCCAAACAACATACAGTACACAAATGGCGCATAACGCGCACGTGAGCGATGACAGTCGAGGTTTCAGCAGAGGTGCTGGAGTTTAGATGGAGAGCTTTGTTACAAAACAGCCCACGGGTGTGTGTGCGTGTTGTACAGTCATACAGACCTCAAATGGCCCTTCCCCCGTCCTCCTGAGAGCCTCTAATGTCCTCTACGTCCTTCCCATACTGCCGGGGTATAATGGCTCTCATTACTTGTATGGCTCATTAATGCTGCTCACTGCAGTCCGGTCCGGTCCAGCGCAGAGGCAGCAGGGAAGCAGCCAAAAAAGTCAACATTTGTCATCGGAGGCTCCCACTTTAGAAAAGTCACTAATGCGCTATTGAACAGCGGTGTGAGTGCCTCTTGGGTTTTTAATGGACAAGAGAGAAGTTGGAACGAGTAGAGAGAGAGAGAGGGAGAGAGAGGTGGATCTGTGGGATGTCTCTAATCACAAGAATCCACAGTCCAGATGGTAGTATCGGTATTTCAGAACCACACGTTTGAACGTGTGTTTAGTGGAAATGTTCCCGACACCATTTTGTTTCTTCCCGATATTGACTCCGGTACATAGCCGCGGGAAGTAGGGTTGCTGGGGGGGCCGCATAAAATTAATAAAATTAAATAAAATTATTAAAAACATTTTTGCATTATGTGCCTGTTGTTGCTGGTCGTTAGTTGGGGGGGATTTAGTGCAATATGTGTTCTGGAACCGAATTAACCGAATTAAAGTAACAAAAAAAACCCAAAAAAGTAACAAATCTAAAGAAAAAAAAACGCACATTTTCGTGCACACGTGCGCATACAGCACTCTTAACTTAAAACATCTTCCCGCGGCTATGCTCCGGTATCCACATTTCATTCACGGGCGATACTGAGTAGCGGTCCGATACCGGCGTGTAAAAATCGGTAAAACTTCTGTACATTATTAGTGCAAGTAAACAGTGTGAGCAGATCTACTGAGGGGCGTTTACAGATTTAATTCAGTTTTTGTTGTGTTTTGTTTTGTTTTGTTGTTTTGTTGTTTTGTTGTTTTGTTGTTTTGTCCTTGTCCTTGTTCAGGGCACTGACAGCCTCAGGGGGGAAAAAAAGCTCTTGGCTGAGCCTTGAGCCATGCATGAGCTTAGAGACACCTCAGGGACAACCAGTCCATTACTGGGCTGGTGTTTGTCCTTCATAATCCTTTTTGCCCTGCTCAAGCGCCTGCTGTTGTATGTATGTGTTCTGCATGACGGTAGCCTGGGATCAACTCCCTTTTTCGGTTTTCTGATCCGGTCTAGAGCGGATATTACCCACGGCGGAGCGGAAGTTACCAAATTTTTGATTAAGATTCCATTTAGTTTTAGTCATATTTTGGTCATCTGAAATGTTTTAGTTTTTGTCTAGTTTTAGTCGACTAAATATCATAAGATTATAGTCGACTAAATCTACAGTTGATTTAGTCGACTAAAATGTATTTTGGGAGGCTTTGATGGCATCGTAATGGCTGATTTTACACTTGGTTGCATGCTGAAAATAGCCGATCTACAAGCTCACTGTGAGCTTGTAGATCTGCTATTTTCAGAGCGCAACACCCGAACGAAACCAAACATAAAACGACTCGTCTTTTAGTTCTACTGGATCTCTTCTCCACTAGTTCCCTCACTAACAACATTTTAGTCTAGTTTGTATTTGTTGACGAAATTGTCAGTATATTTAGTCTTAGTTTTAGTCATCATAGCTTAGTTTTTATTTAGTTTTCGTCAGTGAAAAAAGGTAGTCGACGAACATTTTTCGTCATAGTTTTAGTCGACAAAATCAACACAAGAGAATATTCTCTGTAAGGCAAAACTTCACAGGTAAAAACCCATACGGTAGATCTGCGAAGGAAAGTAGTCCACATAATATCTCCTTTATTAATGGTCCACTTCAGAGACTTTAAAATGTTTCTATCAACCACTTAAACCCTGTATGCTTGACCGGCGTCCCTCAGGGCTCCATACTAGTGTCTTTTCTGTTGTCTGTTATTGTGGGGGAAAGCTTTCACTGAAAATAGCCGATCGCGGCTGTGACGCGTTGTGAGCTCGTCGAGCCGCTATTTTCCTGCAAAAGCTTTCCCCACAATACGGATGCCGGGGTTGAAGTGGTTAAAAGATGTTTCCGAATTTCTACAAGGCTCAGAACGAATGCACTGCCTAAATTCGTTGTATAATTTTCAGCTGACGGGAGGTTTTTGGTGTGTTTAAGGATCACGCATATTTTCAACCAAAACAATGTATTTGTTGTCACATCGTATGACATGCTTATATAAATACTGACACGATTTCTCACAGACAGGCTCCATTTAGCACCCTAAATCCCACATCTGATGATGACAGTCCAGACATAAGCACCACGAGACGGCATCAGCTTTCTGCCTATAGCCTCATCAGGCGTACGATTAAGCTCTTAACGCACCGAATAAACGGTTGTAAAGTCGCCGGGCGAGTATTTGGCATGAAAATTATTCATATAGCTGACGCCTCATTCATACAGGTTAAGGCCGTTAACCCATTAAGACCTGGAACGCATCTGTGTCATTTTAGATTTCTTTGGCTATTCAAAAATAGCAGATATACAAGCTCATAGCACGGCACTCAGTGCCGCGCTATGAGCTTGTAGATCTGCTATTTTTTTTAAATCATTTTGTGCAAATCTTTGAACATGCATATTTTTTAAGCGAACATTTGTAACCTTTTCTATTTTAATTTTAATCATTTGCTTTTGGGGGTCCCTGGAACAAAATATTTTCAGATGGGGGTCCCATCATTTTGGAGGTCCTTGACATGAAAAAGTTTGAGAACCACTGATGTAGCAACATTTGCCTGGCTTTATCGCCACGTTCACATTCACGTTCTGAGGGGACGCACTCATGACACAGATAGAGTACATCAGTTTTTTTTTTAAAACATATATATATATGTGGGTGAATTAATTGCACGAAGAAAAAAGGCCACGGTGTGTAAGGAAATTTAAAGGGTGGTCCTTTACAACTTTCCAATAGTTGTGCCCCAGAAGTTGGCTGCTGTGAGCGAGTCTACATTTGTGAAAAAAAACTTCTTTAGTGATAATTGTGGCAACATGTGAGTCTACTATATATAATACAACACATGTGATTCAATAACGATGTGACACATCTCTGGTGTTATGTGGGTATGGACCATAGAGTTATATTGTCTCTGTCGGGTAGAAACCTCATATGTCCAAAACTGTTACTTTTCAGGGTTCAAATTAAATTAAAAAAAGCAAAAGTAGCAGATCTCCAGGCTCTAAATGTATCGCTTCGCGCAACGTTTCGAGCTTGTATATCTGCTACTTTGGACTCATGCGTCCATGCATTTTAAGCAACACCCTGCACATAGACAGACAGACAGACATAGACAGACACACATTAAAACCTGGGAGCTGACCAGTTCAACCACATGCAGTCTTATACTGTTGGCCACTGGAGCAGTTGGGAGGTTCAGTGCCTTGCTCATGGGCACTTCAGCGGTGTTGGGGGAGGGGTGAGTGGTGGCTATTCACTTTCCCACCCGGATTTTTCCTGCCGGTCAGGGGAACCTTCCGGCAACAAGTGTGCTCCTCTAACCTTTATAGTCCACCACTGCCCCAAAATCAATCCAAAATTAAATTTCTGATGACCTCACTGTTCTTCCATCACATGGCTGGTAGAGGAGCTTCAGGGCATCCTGCCATATAGCTCAATGCTTCCTGCCCTCAGTGCACGGCCTCCCAAACCATGACTCATCATCACACTGATCTCATCTCTGTCTCTGTCTCTGTCTCTGTCCCCGTCCCCCTCCCTGTAGACCTTCTGGTGGACATGCTGGGAGTGATGGCCAGCTACAGCATCACAGTCAAAGAGCTGAAGCTGCTCTTCAGCATGCTGAGAGGAGACAACGGTATCTGGGTGAGTCATGCTGGACTACTATACTCTACTACGTACGGTAACCGGGACAGTGGTGAGACTGAGAACACTAGCACACAATATTTAGTAAAATAGGCCTATTTATTTATTTTATATTGGATTTTATATCTAAGGTACATTTATTTTACAAATGGTACAAAACCTGGGCATAAACAAGAAGTTAGAGGGTAAATTTAGGTCCGATAATGATTTACCATGCATGTTATTTTCGTTTTACATTTTGGGAAGAAGAAAAACAGCCAATGTGAGGTGCCCACAAAGTTTAGGTGTGTGCCCGTGTGCGTGTGCGTGTGCGTGTGCGTGTGCGTGTGCGTGTGTGTGTGTGTGTGTGTGTGTGTGTGTGCGTGCGTGCGACTGACTGTGTGTGACTGTGTGTCTGTCTGTGTGTGTGTGTCTGCACGCGCAAACAGAAATTCGGCTTACTTTGATGTGGTTGCATCAGCCGTCTTATAGATGTTAGCCACGCTGAAGCTGCAGAGTCTTAGTTTAGTGTTATTTCTCATTTTGAATGAATGTACGCATCAAAACAGACCGGGACAACAGACCGGGACAACAGCCCAATCAGCCGTGACAGACTCACATGAATGGAATTTGCATCGAATTTTGGCGTTTGAAAATCAACAAATAAAATAACATCCCCTCAGGCGGTGTCAGCGACCTTCCGTTTCTCACACACCACGTTAAACACACTGAGCGGAGGTAGAGCAGCTTCTGGACCAGTGGTTCTCAAACCTTTTCATGTCAAGGACCCCCAAAATGATACGTATTTGGCCGTGAAAACAAAAAATGTGTGCCAGGCAGGGACGCCCATACAAGATTTGTTTTGTTAAAACAAAACAAAAATAGTGTCCAAAATATTCCATACTTTGAAAATAATGGATCTATAAGCTCAAAATGATTTTTTTCGCAATGCACTGTGAGCTTGTAGATTGGATATTTTCTAATATCTGGTGTATAGACGGTTCTAACCACTGTTCTAGAGCAGTTTGTCTGTAATCTCTCTCTCTCTCGCTCTCTCTCTTCACTCCCACCATCCCCCAATACACACACACACACACACACACACACACACACACACACACACACACACACACACACACACACACACACACACACACACACACACACACACACACACACACACACACACACACACACACACACACACACACACACACACACACCCCAGCGGTCCTCTTCAGAGACTGATTGATTCTCGGTTGCCATGGTATTGATAATGTGTTGTCGGGGGCAGGCGGAGGTGATTGATGACTTATTGATCCCATCCAGTAGGGTTGAGGCAATGTTGTGATGTCACTGCTGTCATACATGACAACCTCTCTCTCTCTCGCGCTCTCTCGCGCTCTCTCTCTCTCTCTCTCTCTCTCCTCTCCTCTCCTCCTACAGCCCAGACATGCCATCAAGTTGTTGTCAGTGTTGAACCAGATGCCTCAAAGACATGGTCCTGACACCTTCTTCAACTTCCCCGGGCGCAGTGCAGCGGTGAGAGACACCACACACGCACACACACACGTGCACGCACACGCACACACCACAAAACCATTAGCATTCCTTTGGCATCAGTCACCACATGTTAATTAGGCCCCTACAGGAGCCAAGAGACATTTTATTGAACTAAATCAACTGTAGTTTTAGTTGACTAATATATTTGAGTCAACTAAAAACTATACAAAAACTAAAACATTTCAGATGACTAAAAATATGACAAAAACTAAATGGAATTTTATTCAAAGGACCATGACTAAAAAAACTCAATCAAAATGTGCTGTAAAAATGTACTGATGTGTGGTCCCCCCCCCCCCCCCCCCCTGCAGGCTATCGCGTTGCCCCCCATCGCTAAGTGGCCGTACCAGAATGGATTCACCCTGAACACCTGGTTCAGGCAGGACCCCCTTAACAACATCAACGTGGACAAAGATAAACCTTATCTGTACTGGTGAGTATACTCTAGAATGACATATAGGTTCATACATAGATTCATAGGTTCAGGATTTGTAGTGCGCCCCCCCCCCCCATCCAGTTATTACACTGGCTCGGAGCGCAGTCTGCAGAAAGAGACAAGAGAAAACACACAGGACAAGACAAAGAAGACTAGACTAGGACAACAAGAACTCAGTCACACTGTCAGACAGTCACAACAGGAGGGAGTAGAAACTGAACACTAAACATACACAATACACAAAACACAAAACAACAAGACAACAAGTTATCCTAGTACATTGACAAGGTGTGTCATAAGCATGGTTTTAAAAGTCCCGAGGGTGGGGGCAGCTTTGATCCAGCAAGCTTTTCCACAATTTGCTGGATTATATCACACAGTATAAAACCTTATTTGTTGTTGTTTGTTTTTGGCAAAGAGATTTGGGGCCCTATAATTGGCCGTACTGGCTAAACCCACTATTTCAGGATTTAGGTGTGCGCAAGGGGCGTTCCCGTGCAATAGTTGCTATTTTGGGACACCTGCCTTACCCGCAGGCGCTCTACCAAACCAATTTGGCATAGCGGGTGGTTTTAGATTACGCTATGCGCTTTCCAAAATAGCAATTTTGGGGATAATGCAACAACACGCCCACGGCCACACCTCCAGGCTCAAATAATGGAGTCGGCATAATGAATGTAATGTAATTCACGGATAGTGGGCAGCGGGTGCGGGTATAGCAGTGCCAATTATAGGGCCCTCTGTGTAGATGGAAACCTGGTTTAATTATAGGCGAAAGATTTTCCAAAATAGCACAGATATCAGATCCACAACTGCTTGTAGATCAGATATTTTCGCTGTGCGACACCATCGTACAACAAAGTATTATATAACATTTATATAAGTGCTTATTAACCACATGGAGGCACTTCCTCTGATTGCCGACAGCTGCTACAGTTCTCATCCCCAGAGGACTTCATGGTTGAGTTAACATGACATCCCACTTTTTTTAATGAATTTTTTAGACTTTTGGCAAATCTTGGAATGAAACCGACCACTCAAAACGCTGGTGTACTCCGACCCATTTGAGAGGGACTTAAACTAACCCCCCCTCTCTGGGGACACGTAAAACGTCAAAAAGGTCGTTAAAAATCCGGTCAAATCTTCTTGCCCCTTTCCTCTCAGATCCCCTGTCTCCTTTTCCTATTCCCTCCCCCTTTTCCAGATCACAGAATACTGTAATACCCAAGTGTTCCCTCGACTTGACGTCTCGGCGTTCGACTCCACTGACTCAATTAATGTGAACGTTAATAGATAAACAGATAATGAATAAGAGCATAACTTTGAAATGTCAGGGCACTCCATTAAGGAGTGGGCGCTGCCTGCCCTGGGTGGGTGGGGGGGGGGGGGGGGTTGATATGCCTGGGTCTGGGTCTCGGCGCTGCCGTAGCCTCCGGGCTCCGCCGTTCGTTCCTTGGCTGTCCTTAAGTGTGAGCCGTTAGCTACTGTGACGCTTCATTAGCTCTGACCTTTGATTTAATTGAACTCTCCCACCCCATCCCCCTCCCTCACCCCCCAGTTCCTGCGTTCCGCGCTCCTTCCTGCCTGCCTTCCTTCCTTACTTACTTTCTTCCTTCCTTCCTTCCTTCCTTCCTTCCTTCCTTCCTTCCTTCCTTCCTTCCTATGCTTGTCTCCTCACCATGCCCCCCCCCACCCCCCCCTCAAAAAAAAAAAAAGAAGCTCACAACGCTATTTTCGGCAAAGGACCATAGAACCCTGGGGGACACCGGTCAACAAAGTCTAGAGTTTAAGAAGTTAACCGTTTGCCGAAAATAAGAAATGAGGTCCGATTTATAATACTGTAAGTTAAACAATTAGCACTTTCAACCTGGCATCCCAATCTTGGACGATTTGCGAACATTTTTCAAAAATGTTCTAACATTTTCAAAATGTGCGAAAATAGATCTCACAACTTATAAGCTTGTAGGGTAGGTTATTTTATTTATTTAGTTTTGACAGGCCAGGGAGTTAAGTTTTTGTGACGTTGAATTGGATTGACAATTTTCTACTTCATGGCATTAATTCTTCTTTTTTCTTTTTTTTATCTTAGTAATTCCATCCCAAATCCTACAGTCTGATAATGCACGGCTAGGTAGAAAAACTGCTGTCTCTGCTGTCATCGTCAGATGTGGGATTTAGGGTGCTAAATGGAGCCTGGACTAGTGTCAGTATTTATATAAGCATGTCATGCACAAAATACATTGTTTGGTTGGAATTCTGATGTGTGATCCTTAACACACCAAAAAGCTCCGTCAGCTGAATATTATACAGCAAGTTCAGACATTGTATTTGTTCTCTGCCTTGTAGGAACTTGAAAAAAAATCAAGAATCTTTTAATAGATACATTTGGAAGTCTCTGAAGTGTATCCATTGACCCTTTAAGACCAGGAACGCATCTGTGTGCCATTTTTAGATTTATTTGGCTATTCAAAAATAGCAGATCGGCACGAGTGCCGCACTATGAGCTTGTAGATCTGCATTTTTTTTTTATCGTGAAAATGTGCGCAAATCTTTGAATATATATATATATTTTTAAAGTGAACATTCTTAACTCAAATCTTTGCTTCTGGGGAATTCTGCAAATGTCTTCTAAATCCTAACAGTTTTTTTTTTTTAAACGTATGTTGCTATAATCAAAAGACTTTCTGTACAATTATAGGGCTGGCTTGTAATTTCATAGACTGGTTAACCAACAGATTTTAACATTTTAATGTAAAATATGAAATTATGCATGTACCGTATGTATATTGGGGGATTGTATTTGGGTTGTGGAGTAATTTGTGGGGTGGGGTGGGTTGAAGGGTAATACATTGTGAATGTCGCAATTTGAAAGGAAATATTTATATTGTGTTGAGTCTGGCGTAGAGGATTGCATCCTGTGCCAGATTTTTTTCATACATTTCAATAATATCAGTGGTTCTCAAACTATTTTAAGGACTAAGAGGAAATAAATGGTGAAAGACAACACAAAGTCTTTTAAGGATCAAGCAGTATGCCAAACTCCAGCCTCCAAGCTCCTTTATTCACAGGCATTGACATAAATGAATAGGATTTTTTAGGAGTTTTTTTTCCGATTAATTGAGTACAAAGGACCCCATTGGAAACCAGCCATGATAGTGCTTTCTTGGGTTTAAAATCCTCTTAACAGACCTTGTATTGAACTGCACTTCCCTGTGCTTGTCTTTGCAAACTGTTAATAAAGTATTCAATCAATCAGGCAAATGAAAAGACACTGACTTTGAAGGTCTAAACAGCAGAGCAGATTCCTTCAGCTATATTCGGTGGCTGCATTCACCAGATTAATAAACTTGTTTTCCTTAACACAGGTGCAGCTAATAACACTGATCATGAGTATTAGAAACAGGTGTTCATGGAAAATTACTGCTACGTAAGTAGTCAAAATAAAAGTCACACACGTGTCAAAATAAAAGTACAGACAGAGGGGGTGCTGATCTACCAAAACTAAAGGCACAACAACCATCGTCAGTGCCATATATAAAAAAAAATAAGAAGAAAGTAAAGGAGTCATCCTTAAGGACTAGTTCACCCAAATAAAATCTTATTTTCTATCAAGTACACACCCCATGAAGCCTTGAATTCATGGAGATTTTTTAGTTTTTTATGCATTCCTGAGCCAATAATTTAATGATGACCGGGTGTATTTCCAGTAGGAAACTTAAAGGACACTCTTTGAGTCTCCTACCGGATACATTAGCATCTTTCCACTGGTCATCAAATTGTTGGCTTAGGAATGCAACAAAAACAAAAAAAATCGCCATGAATTCAATGCTTCATGGGGTGTGTAATTGATATAGAATAAGTAATTTTTTGGGTGAACTACTTCTTTAAATGTTTTACATGATGTGCGAGTCTTTCACCACTTTAGTTCCTCAATCAACCTTATTACTAAGGACACAAGAAAGGCACAGCAGTCTACCTTGGACTTGATTTCAAGGACTCCCATAAACTGTCAGAGTTACAGCCCTGTACGTAAGGGTCCATTTGGACCCCCCCCCCCCTCAAGGAACCTTGAGAACAGTTTGAGAACCACTGCTTTAACCACTCAAACCCCCATATGTCGTTGAGCGGAGTCGCTCAGGGCTCTGTACTGGTGACTTTTCTGTTTTCGCTCTGCGTTGTGAGCTTGTCGACCTGCTATTTTATCTGCGAAGGGCCGGGGGGGGGGGGGGGGGGGGGGGGGTGGGGGGGTGTAGTACTGTAGGTGGTGTGTCAGCAGGGGGGAGGTGACCGGGCACCCTGTCTTCCTTTTCTCTCTGGATGACACGGCAAAAAGGATGAGCTATGATGATAAATGGCAGGCTAGAGGAAGGAGCATGAGGAGGAGGAGGAGGAGAGAGCGGGGAGAGAATGTAATCCGCGGTTTCCCCGGTAACTGGTTGTCATGGTGAGCTCGAGCTGAGCAAGGAGTGCTTGCGGCTCACGCTGGCTTCAGGTTCTTATCACGCTCCTCCAGTTGCAGTCCCCCCCCCCCCCCCCCCCAACACACATAGACGCACACACACGCACACACACACAGGTTAGTATTACTATACTTGTGAGGGCATCGACATTTCCAGACAGTGATTTTTATGAATGCTATTTAAACAAAGTAATGTTTTTAACCATGAGCGTAAAGCCGAAGAATAGCAGATCTACACGCCCTTGTGAGCTTGAAGATCGGCTATTTTTCTGGTGCGCATCACCACCTGGTTGCCCCAGGTACGATTCCAGGCCAGGCCAGCAAATGTGTCGATGAAATGAAATATGTCCCTGAGCAAGACTCTTAACCCCTAATTGCTCACAGGCCCTCATTGGAAACAAGACCGCAAGGACTTTCATGAACGGACCTGTTAAAGGAATTATCCTTTAGATCTGCTATTTTCAAAAAGCCTATGTAAAAAATAGGGCTGAAGTCGTTAATGTATGGTTTATAATATAGTCTACTAGTAACTACAGTTTTCAAATAATTGTAGTGGAGTAAAAGTACAATATTTGCCTCTGAGATGTAGTGGAGTAGAAGTAAAAGTAATGAAAATTGGAAATACTCCAGTAAAGTAAAAATACAAAAACATTGTACTTACTGTAAGTACAGTACTTGAGTAAATGCACTTAGTTACTTTACACCACTGCATAAAACAACAATGTTTCTTGTGAGGACCAGGAAAATGGTCCTCACAACGTCTTATTTCTCATATTCTACTATACTTTTTGGGACATTTGGTCCTCCTCACAAGCATAGTAATACAAACACACACACGCACGCACGCACACACACACGCACACACAGAGACCACCCCCTCCCCTCCCCACCTCCCTGTCTGATGCCGACCAACCTTGTCCGCGTGGAGACAGCGATAACGCACCCTTCGCCCTCTTAACATGCACCGGGAATTCACTTGAGAGGGATTTATACCTGCTGGAAGTGTGCCTCCGGCTATGTGGGAACCTGTGTGTGGGTGTGTATGTGAAATATTATCGTTGCTGTCGGGTGGAATACCTTGTATATCCAACAAAACCGTGACTATTCAGGAAATGGGAAAACAAAGCTGTGTTGTTCTGGTGGATCCAATATAGTTAGTTATTGTTTAGTCACAAGCTCTTGTTAATACTTTTCATTGGTTCTCCCCAGGCTGGCAGAGGGAGAGTAGCGCCCAAGATTACATGCTTAGGCAATTGGCACTGGGTGAAAATATGGGTTACAAAATTGTGGGATAAAAAAAAAAGAAAAAAAAGTTGGTTCAAACCCAAGACAGACGTCACCACTTTCACTTTCAAAATGTTTCTAAAAAGAGACTAAAATCGCAGATCCACAAACACAACGCGTACCGTCACGATGGGTTGAGTGATCTTGTACATCAGCTGTTTTCGCTAAATGATTGTGCTACACTTTTGTAATTTACCAAAGGAAAATAAAACAACATAAAACGTAGAAATATGGAGATTCAAGGTTTCTGCCCAAATATCGTCTCTGTCGAGCAGAAAACGTCACATGTCCAAAAATTCAAAAAAGTAGCAGGTCTACAAGCTCATCTGCTACTTTTGATACTTTTGTGTGACGCTCAAGTTGGGCGTTATTTTAAAAAGTTGGACAGCTGACATAGCGGTCCGGGCACCTATAGGCTGCTAATGCCTGACAGTGTGTCGCGGGTTTGAATCCCGATCCCGACGACCTTTGCTGCGTGTCACTCCCCATCTCTCCTTCCCCATTTACTGTCAGTCTACTGTATACTACCAATAAAGGCAGAAAAAGCTAAAGATAAAATATGGAGATAGGAGGTTTCTGCCAGACATCAATGTTTCTTCTTGTGATACAGAAGCTTAGCTAGGAGGTTTATTTTTTCTTCATGTTTTTTTTTTACACACATGAAGGTTAGCAGCGTGGGAAGCAGTCTGAAAGAAGGAGGAATCAGAGGGAATAGGAAGGATTTAGTTGGGTTTCATCCAGGAACCTGGTTCTCCCCGGAGCAGGAACACCCGCTGCGTGTTGCTCCGTAGGGGGCGCTAGGCCTCACACAGGACTTGAAGTAATGTGACCCGCGGTGCCAAAATATGCCGGAAAACAATTTAGAGCTTTGAGACCTTTTGATGCCAACTGTTTTTGTAAGTTATTATATTTAGGAGAGCTTCCCTTCCCTTTTCACTACCTTACATGAAACAAAATACCCAAATGGGTCCATTTGGATCCATTTGTACACTCTCATGGGGTCTAATCAAGTACTTAGTTACTACTGGCATTATGCCTTACATCAGGGTTCCCCAATAGGCGGCCCGTGGGCCATTTGCGGCCCGCGAGAGGCAACTGTCCGGCCCGCGACGCCTCCTGTCATAAAAAAAATAAATGAAAAAAAACAATATCTGTATTACTGTTCAAGCAGACTAACAAACACATCTGTAAGTAAATTGTTGATTCTGGACTTATTTTGATTTTCAGTATGTACAACTGGCTGCTGTTAATCTGTATTACTTTTCAAGCAGACTTATTTTGTTTCCAGAGTGCATTTTTTCCTTGTGTGACCCTCAACACAGGATTTAAGAATCCCAGGCCTAAAATAACAGTGTCAAATTAGCTCGATAAGGAAAAAAAATCGGCACCCGCGCGTTTCGCACGCGAGCACAATGCCCCTGGCCCTCGGCTTGGTACCTGAGACATAATTTGGCCCTTGGGGAAAAGTAATTGGGGAACCCTGCCTTACATGAAAAATGTTGCTACAGTAACCTTGGTGTTTATTCGTCCATTTTTAAACAGGGCAGTAATGTTAATAACATCAAGTTTGTTCCACCAGACTAAAATCTTGACTGTTCAAATTACACTGTGCAAAAAATTGCTCAAACATCATCAATAGGGGTAATACATTTGCAAACATACAGTAAGTAACAGAGTTACAATGTTACATTGTAATCATTGCTATAGAGTGTTTGTTCAGTAACAGGAGTCTCTCTAGTCTCTAGTAAACAAAAATCTGGGTAATGGGCAAGTCATGTTAATAACATAACCATATGTTAGTCAGCCGCTAGCATCAGTCAAAAGAGAAGGTGGCAAGAAGGGTCACAGTGCTTAGGGGGGTGAGGAGAAGTCGTACATCGGTGCCCCCGATCTTAAAGCTTGGTTGTGAGCCATTGTGAGCCGATCTGCAAGCCCACAACGCATTGCGATGTGCTGTGAGCTTGTAGATCGGTTATTTCCAGCAGCAACTAAATAAAGCTTTAATTGTCGGGGGGAAAAAAGTGTACGATAACGACGCAAACGGGGCGGTCTGGTTCGATAGCCACACAGCAGCTCTCCATGCTTGAACCTCAGCATCCATATTCTAGCCAAAAAGATCGGAAGAAGTGATTTGTAGCAGAGGGAGAAAAAAGACATCTAAGTACAGTCGTAACTCAAGGCTGTTTCTCTAAGAATAGGGTTAAAGTGTTTCAAAATGCTTTTGATTTCCACCTGATTCTGTGATCTTATTAAGCACTTAAACCCTATATGGTTCACTGGAGTCCCTCAGGGCTCGATACTAGTGTTTTTTCTTCCTGTTATTGTGGGGAAAGCTTTCACTGAAAATAGCCGATCAACAAGCTCACAACGCGTCGCAGCGCGCCGCGTTGTGAGCTTGTCGATACACTATTTATTTTCAATAAGGATGCTGGGGTTGAAGTTGGTTAAGTGTTTAAAATGCTTTTGGTTTCAACCTGATTTCCGTGATCTTATTAACATCGTACTCTTGTCTTCCTGTCCTGTCCTGTCCTGTCCTGTCCTGCTCGCCAGCTTTCGCACCAGTAAAGGGATCGGCTACTCGGCACACTTCGTGGGGAACTGCCTGATCGTCACGTCACTGAAGTCCAAAGGCAAAGGCTTCCAGCACTGTGTCAAATACGACTTTCAACCTCGCAAGGTGAGTCTTTAAGTGAACTGACGCACATATGCGTGTGCCAGCATGCGCACACACACGCACACACACCCACACTCTAGATCGAGGTCAATTAAAATGTTCTGGTCAGCTTGGTAAAACTTGTTAGATGTTGGGAACATCTCTCTCTTCTCTCTCTCTCTGTCACGCTCCCTTTCTCTATATATATCTCTCTCCCTCTTTTCTCTCTCTCTCTCTCTCCCTCTTTTCTCTCTCTCCTCGTTCGTCCTGCTCTCCAGGACGGCGTTGATGAGTGCAGATAGGGTTTGTCCATTAAGACCTGCACACTACCCCCCCCCCCCCCACCCGCACTGTCAGCATCCTGCTACTGTCACACACACACACACACACACACACACACACACACACACACACACACACACACACACACACACACACACACACACACACACACACACACACGCACACACACACACACACACACACACACACACACACACACACACACACACACACACACACACACACACACAAAACACACAGTCATGTCAACACGCATGGGTTACACACACACTCCCAAATGCATGCAAGTGATACACACACACACACACACACACACACACACACACACACACACACACACACACACACACACACACACACACACACACACACACACACACACACACACACACACACACATACACACGGCAGAGGACGCTATGTGCTGAGTCAGCAGAATGTGAGGGCTGCCCAGTGGCTCCATTTGATCAATGAATAAGTCTCTATGTATCACAGCGCTTTGCCGTGTGTGTGTGTGTGTGTGTGTGTGTGTGTGTGTGTGTGTGTGTGTGTGTGTGTGTGTGTGTGTGTGTGTGTGTGTGTGTGTGTGTGTGTGTGTGTGTGTGTGTGTGTGTGTGTGTGTGTGTGTGTGTGTGTGTGTGGTCTGCACGTGTTTATATGCCTGTCTGTGGGCGTATCTATATGCATGCAATTATTTATGCGTGTGTGTATACCCAATTTGTCCAAGCTATTTCCATTATGCATACATCTATGTACACGATGTGTATGTATGTGTGTACTGTATGTATAATTTACATAACAGTGTACAGTAGAATACAAAATGTCCTCAAATCAACACACACACACACACACACACACACACACACACACACACACACACACACACACACACACACACACACACACACACACACTAAGAAATGAGATGTTACAGTCAAAGGAACAGACTTGGAGTCCTCAGGAGTGAGAGCGAGTTTTCACACTTAGAGTTGATGTTATTTTTAACCTGTTATTTTCAAGTGGTTAATGTGAAAATTAGAAATAAAGTTCCTATCCTATCACACAAATATTTGACGGCCCCCCTGCGGTATCTCTGAGGACCCCCTTGGGGTCCCGGACCCTCTGTTGAATACCCCTGCACTACACTAAAGAATGAGTCATGACCTTGACAAGGTTACAAAAGCCTCCATGACTATAATGACACACCGACCACACTGATGATCTTGAGAACAAGGTTATGAAAGCATCCATTTGCTGTAATAACGACTTAATTAGATTTGTGTAGGCAGGATTTGATTTATTTAAAAAAAAACAGAGGGATGTTTTCTCAACCACTTAAGCCCTATGATACTGCAGGCTAAAAGAGCCAATCTAGTACAAACTCATAACGTGTCGCAATGTGACTGGTTGTGAGATTGTAGATCTGCTATAATACCGTTGCTGTCTGGGACAGAAACCTCTTATCTCCATAATTTTTACTTTTTGTATTTTTTTGTAAATTAACGCCCTACTTGATCATACTACAGCGTCACACGAAAGTATCAAAAGTAGCAGATCTGCAAGCTCATTCGCAACGTGTTTTGAGCTTGTACATCTGCTACTTTTTCTGTTTTTGAACTTGAATCCTGAAAAGTAACAGTTTCGGTTTCCCGTGTGTGTGTGTGTGTGTGTGTGTGTGTGTGTGTGTGTGTGTGTGTGTGTGTGTGTGTGTGTGTGTGTGTGTGTGTGTGTGTGTGTGTGTGTGTGTGTGTGTGTGTGTGTGTGTGTGTGTGTGTGTGTGTGTGTGTGTGTGCGCGTGTGCGTTCCAGTGGTACATGATCAGCATCGTACACATCTACAACCGCTGGAGGAACTCGGAGATCCGTTGCTACGTCAACGGGCAGCTGGTTTCCTACGGCGACATGGCGTGGCACGTCAACACCAACGATGTAAGTGTAGCCCCGCCCACCACCACCACACTGGCACACACTGCAGCACTGCCACTCTCAACTTGTATTATAGAGCATTGGTTTCGGGTACGGGGACCCCCCAGGGGTCCTTGTGGGGGTACCAGGTATTTGGCCGCGGACCCCCATCTCAAAAGATATCTACAAGCTCTTGTAGATCTGCTATGTTTGAATAGCCAAAGAAATCTAAAATGACACAGATGCGTTCCCAGTCTTAATGGATTAAAGGGATATTTCACTTTCCAAAAAACTTTGGGTCATTTTATCGTCTACTCAGGCTTTTGTTAGCCCCCCAGACCGTTTTTAAGTTGCTTGATTTAGTATTTAGATATCTGATAATCATTTTCTTTGACTTTTTATCAGACTTCCTTTACAAACCCATTATAACTTCAAACTCCATTTTTAACCTGTTAGATTCATCAAAAACACCCGTCCTTGGTTCTGCTGACTCACCCTGCCCTCCTAATACGTGAGGGGGCCGTGTTTTTTCGATGACTTTTTTCATTTATATTTTATATTTTTTGGGGAAAATGAAAAAAATGTAATACAATAAAAAAATGTAATACAATTAGGAGGGCAGGGTGAGTCACCAGAACCAAGGACGGGTGTTTTTGATGAACTAACATGTTAAAAATTGAGTTTGAAGTTATAATAGGTTTGTATAGGAAGGGGGCGTGTCTGATGAAATGAATATCAAATATTTAAATACTGAATCAAGCAACTTAAAAACGGTCTGGGGGGCTCACAAAAGCCTGAGTAGACCATAAAATTACCCAAAGTTTTTTGGAAAGTGAAATATCCCTTTAAGTGGACAGATGGGTGGGCCGCCAACGCCACATTTGTGGGCCCTTGGATCCAGAAAAGGTCTGGGACCCACTGCTGTAGCATTTATCCTGTAAAACACTGGGAGAGGGCAGGGTTTTTGACCTTGGGCACTGATCCACGACCAACTTGACTCGACACAAACGTTTGCAGTTTTTTTTTACAGCTGCTGGCAGACAAGTGTAACGTTGCTTTTTCTACCGCATTGAACCGACAAAACGCTTGTTTTCTTTGGGGCAAAAGTAAAGTACCCTTTTGTTTTTGGTATGACCTCCATCCAGGTGCCAAGCGAGCTGAGGTTATGCCAAAAAAGAAAAGTATTGTGAAAACACTGCACACTACTGATTGGTCATTGTATTGCATTTTTTTTATTTAGTATATCAGTCAGTCACCAGAACCAAGGATGTGTGTTTTCAATGAGTTTAACCTGGTTAAAATGTAGTTTGAAGTTACAACGGGTTTATATAGGACGGAGGTCGTGTCTTATATAAAATGCAGTGGAGGAAAAAGTACTCACATATTTTGCTTTAGTAAAAGTATCAATACTACAATGTAGAAATACTCTGTTGCAAGCAAAAGTCCGGAAAAGTAAAAAAAAGTATTTGTATCAAAATGTTCTTAATAAAGTACCAAAAGTAAAAATGAAAATAGCAGATTTTGTGTGAGCTTGTAGATCGGCTATGTTCAAATAGCCTATGTATAAAATAGGTTAATGTGTAGTGTATGCTAATTAAAGTGGTTAATGTATGTTTTATAATATAATAATTTATATCTGCAAAGTAACTATAAAGTTTTCTTAACTAATTGTAGTGGAGTAAAAGTACAATATTTGCCTCTGAGATGTAGTCAGTAAAAGTACTGAAAACTGGAAATACTCCATTAAAGTAAAAGTACCTCAAACTGTTATGTAAGTACAGTACTTGAGTCAATTTACTTAGTTATTTTACACCACTGATGAAATATCAAATATCTAAATATGTAATCAAACAACTTAAAAAACTAGGGTCTGGGGTGTGCACACAAAAGCCAGAGTAGACCTGAAATTGGACCTGGAACCCCATTACGTAACTATACCTTTCAAGCCGGGAATCCCTTTTGGGGTTCTTGTTGCTATGTACAGTATATAGCAACAGATTTTTGTAATTTTTGAATAAATATTTGAAGTTACGTAATGAAAGAAACTTAGGTCAGGATTTAGAAGGCGTTTTTATGGGTTAAAATGACCCCAGAAGTGTTTTAAAGTGAAATACTTCAAGTAGATTAGCCTCTTCCAACTGTCATCCTTAAGCAAGTCACTTAATCCACGACTGCTCCAGACAAGCTTCTCAGTAGCCAGTGGTTGAAGATGTAACCGTGTGATGTGACTGTACAATACACAGTAAAATCCCGAGTGTCAGTTTAACTCTGAGAGGGCACAAATGTAACCGAATGGACCCTTTACGGATCCATTTGGCAGTGGTGGAAAAAAGTACTCAAATGTTGTACTTAAGTAAAAGTATCAATACTGCAATGTAGAAATACTCCATCACAAGTGAAAGTCCGGAATTCAGCATTTATTTGAGTAAAAGTACAAAAGTATTGGCATGAAAAATTACTTTAAGCACCAAAAGTTAAAGTACTCATTATGCAGAATGTCCCATTTCACAAGTTCTCAAAAACAAATCATTTGAAAATAGCCGATCTACAAGCTCACAATGCGACACATTGTGAGCTTGTAAATCGGCTATTTTCAAATGGCCAAAATATGTATATGGCTAAAGTGGTTAATGTATGGTTTGTAATAATAATCAAAATCTGCAAAGTAACTAGTAACTAAAGTTTTAAAATAATTGTAGTGGGGGTAAAAGTACAATATTTGCCTCTGAGATGTAGTGGAGTAGAAGCAAAAGTACAGAAAATTGGAAATACTCCAGTAAAGTAAAACATTCCTGAGTAAATGTACTTAGTTACTTTACACCATTGAAATGGATAAATTAAAACGGAAGATTTTTACTAGTGTGAGCACTAAGTAGGGCATTGCTGCTGAAAGAACATCCCAATGCAGAACTCACTCGACTCCACTCATCTTATCTCCCCGGGGGGTTAAACAAAGGTTAATAAAAAAACCTACAGATATATGGTTGAGTTGGTTGCAGCCTTCGTCTCGCTGCTTTGGATCCATCATGTGATCAAAGCGCTACGTTTGTCACAAAGTAGCTGGCTGTCTGTTGGGCTGTGCGGCGGCCCTGGCTGTCGGTTCGGCTGTGCGGCCCTGCCTGCCACAGCTGTCGTGTTTTTCTGGAAAGCGAGCGAGGAAGAGGAAGTGGGAAGTAATGTATAAGAGGCTCATTTCATAACGTCACACACAGTGTCAGGCAGAAACCTTGTATGTCCAAAAGGCGTACTTTTCCGGGAATGGACACAACACTGTTCGTTACTCACATTTGTTACTTTTAAAGGACATCTTTGTTTTTTTACAACAAGGGTTATTTTATTAGTTTGTAATGATAATAATTAAAAGATGAGTGTTAAAAAAATATCATGTATTGATTTCTATCGTTTTTTAATGATTTAGTGATTTTTAACTGGGGGGCGGGGGCATTCGGTCCATTGGTAAATAGTCATGAACGCAGCCTTCGATTTCCGCGAAACTTTGAACGCACATCCCCACTAAGCCAAGGAAGAAATGCCACTTTTTCAAATCAGCCTCATGGTGGCGCTGTAACAGGCAGATTCACGTTTTGGCCTATAATAGGCCTATCAGTTGTCCTTTAAGTAAAAGTATCAATGCTTCAATGTAGAAATACTCTGTTACAAGTAAAAGTCTGGAATTAAAAAATGTACTTGAGTAAAAGTACAAAAGTATTTGTAGTGTTTCAAAATGTACTTAAAGGTAGGGTAAGTGATATTTTTTGGTTAAAACAAAAAGTATTTTGTTAAAAGGTTAAAATACTATATTCTGATAGTAATCATGGCTATAGAGTGTTTTTTTCAGTAACAGATGTCTCCCCGTCTCTCCAGCTCTTTAATAAACAGAAAATACATTTTTCGGTAGGTGTCAAAATCTCAGCCAATCAGGAGAAAGTACCCATTTTAAGCTTAATTTGTGTAGTGTTCCAGTTCCAATTTTGCATGCTCATTTCTTAGTGTCATCACTTCCAATTTCCTTTGTTTAATCTGTATCCTGATTGAGTTCTCTGTCCTGGTTGGATAAAATTGGAAAAGAAACTGAAACTGAAACGAAAATGCATTTTCTGTTTAATAAAGAGGTGGAGAGACAAGGAGACTCCTAATACTGAACAAACACTCTATAGCAATGAGTACTATCAGAATATAGAGCTATTTAACAATTATTTTAACCAACGCAAATCACTTACCCTACCTTTAAAGTACCAACAGTATAAAGTACTCATTATGCAGAATGTCCCATTTCACAAGTTTTCAAATGTATAAAAGGTATAGACTAATCTTTTGAAAATAGCAGATCTACAAGCTCACAATGTGCCCCATCGCGACGCGTTGTGAGCTTGTAGATCTGCTATTTTCGTAGGACGAAATGTGTATAGGGCTGAAGTGGTTAATGTATGTTTTGCGATAAAAATCTACAAAGTAACTAGTAACTAAAGTTTTCAAGTAATCATAGTGAAGTAAAAGTACAATATGTGCCTCTGAGATGTAGTGGAGTAAGTAAAAGTGCTGAAAATTGGAAATACTCCAGTAAAGTAAAAAAAATACCGCAAATGTGTACTTTGTTACTTTACACCACTGGAGGTACCACATTAATTTACGGAAAACACATCAAAAGTTGAAGCATGGAGATACAAGGTTTCTGCCCACCAGCGATGATGCATAGTTTGCTTTAGTTTCAACTCGCTAGAAGTTCAAGCTATAAGATGCTTATCTCTCCTCCTTTTTTATAGTTTATTTTTATTTTTATATATAGGCAGGAAAATGTACAGAGACAAAAAGCAGAGAGCAGAGAAGTTGCCATTGTATGGTCCATAAGGTATAATTGCAGGATGGAATCCCTTGTAAACTTGTTCCAATGCACTTTATTGAAAACGAATTCAAAAGGATAAAAACACGATAAAGCCCCAGAGGCTTGTTTCCATTGTGGTCTTTTGAGGGAATTAGATGCAGGGGGCAACAGCACAAAAAGCACAAGACAAAGACAAAACAATAAAAGACACATTCAAATAAAATAAAACTAAATACATAAACTAGGTGTATTCATATAAAAGACATAGTTGTGGACTCGGGTTTGAATCCTTCACGGTATATAGGGAGAGGGCGATTTATGTCACTGCACTATAGCGACTCCGAAGAGGTTGTTCAGCAGGGAACAGAACAGCGTTAAAGGTAGGGTAAGTGATATTTTTGGGTTAAGTATTTAGTTAAAAGGTTAAAGCACTATATTCTGATAGTAATCATTGCTATAGAGTGTTTGTTCAGTAACAGGAGTCTCCCCGTCTCTCCAGCTCTTTAATAAACAGAAAATACATTTTCGGGTAGGTGTCAAAATCTCAGCCAATCAGGAGAAAGTACCCATTTTTAAGCTTCATTTTTTTAATAGTGTTCCAGTTCCAATTTTGCTTAGTGTCATCACTTCCAATTTCACTTGTTTAATCTACATCCTGATTGAGTTCTCTATCCTGATTGGATAAAATTGGAAATGAAACTGAAACTGAAACGAAAATGCATTTTCTGTTTTATAAAGAGCTGGAGGGACAAGGAGACTCATTTTACTGAACAAACACTCTATAGCAATGAGTACTATCAGAATATAGAGCTATTTAACACTTATTTTAACCAAAGAAAATCACTTACCCTACCTTTAATACGCCCTCCCGCTCAAAGTCCTCACGTTCATGTATTGGAGGAGACACGTGGTTTGTCTGCACCCGCCTCCCCAAGACCAAACAGTAGGGGTCAGCAGTGTGACAGGGACCATACACACACAAGCGGGTGAATCGGCATAACGACTGAATTGGGAGAAAAATGTATACAATAAAGAACAAAAAAAGAAAGCGACACCAGGGATATTGTAACTGTCCAGTGCCCACTCTCCTTTAGAAAGAATAAAATGGACAGTTACAGGGAAGAGAAAGCACAGACGTTTACAGTTCCTTCCTCGCTTTGCCCAGGATCCCATTAAACCAGCAAAATTCTGGAAAAAAGAACCCTCACACTAGAGAGGACCTGGAGGCGAGAGCTGGCATTGAATTTGACAGCTAAACCCCCCCGTTGCACTCTCTCTCTCTCTCTCTCTCTCTCTCTCTCTCTCTCTCTCTCTCTCTCTCTCTCTCTCTCTCTCTCTCTCTCTTCTCTCTCTCTTCTCTCTCTGCTCTCCTCTTCTTCCACACAGAGCTATGACAAGTGTTTCCTGGGTTCGTCGGAGACAGCCGACGCAAACAGGGTGTTCTGTGGCCAGCTGGGAGCCATCTACGTGTTCAGCGAAGCTCTCAACCCAGCGCAAATCTTCGCCATTCACCAGCTCGGCCCAGGATACAAGGTAAAAAAATAATATATATATATATATATATATATACTATATAATACCCAACTCATTCACTGACTGCACCATCAACAGCTGTATGCTGATGACATGTTGACACAATGCCTCACCACACTGTGTGGAGGATCCATACAATTATAGGAAGAATAAAGGTTCGATGGAGTATTTTGGAATAAATGGGAGGTGCTATGACACCTGAACTTCCCCACATGGATCAATAATCAGTCACTCTATCTATCTATCTATCTATCTATCTATCTATCTATCTATCTATCTATCTATCTATCTATCTATCTATCTATCTATCTATCTATCTGTCTGTCTGTCTGTCTGTCTGTCTGTCTGTCTGTCTGTCTGTCTGTCTATCTACAGTATCTAGCTATAATTGTGTTCATAATTTATACTGTCAACGTCTCTGTGTACATAAACGCTACAGTGTCAAACCAGTGCCATTCACGGTTTAACCAAAATGTTCAGTTTAAACAGCAACAGAGAAAAAAAACTGTGAATACATAAACAAATCAATTGTGAAATATTTCGTCGCACTGTCACATTTTAACGGAACCTTGCAAACTCTTTCAGTCACACATTAATTTTGGGGGTATATTATTATTAACAAAACCAATACGTTTGTAGACACACGCATGTATCCCTACAGCAGCACGCTGCATGGTGAGAGAGAGACCGTCTACCAAGGGCAACTTAGACTCTGTAATTCCTCGCCAGCTGTCTGGTACTTGTCCTTGGCAGGCTAGTTGAAAGAGGCGTCCAAGACTGCCGAATATCAGCGCTGGCACATCACCACCAGCCTCTTGTGTGCGTTCAAAGCCGATGGAGCGTGCAAACGGTTCCTGACTGTATTTCGACTTTCTTTTTTTTTGCAGTTAACCCATTCAATCCGGGAACGCATCTGTGTCTTTTTAGATTTCTTTTGGCTATTCAAAAATAGCAGATCTACAAGCTCATAGCGAGTGCCTCGCTATGAGCTTGTAGATCTGCTATTTCTTTTTTGAAAAATCGTGACAATGTGTGCAAATCAAATGTTTTTTAAAGCAAACATTTTTAACTCAAATCTTTGCTTCTGGGGATACTACAAATGTCTTCTGAATCCTAACAGATACAAAAAAACTGCTTTAAATCAGTGGTTCTCAAACTTTTTCATGTCAAGGACCCCCGAAATGATATGTATTTGTCCGCGGACCCCCGCCCCATCTTAAACTATTTTGTTCTAGGGACCCCCAGAAGCAAAGATTTGAGTTAAAAAATATATATATATATTTTCAAAGATTTGCACACATGTTCACGATTTTCACCCGCAAAAATAGCAGATATACAAGCTCATTGTGCGGCAGCGGATGCGCAATGAGCTTGTATATCTGCTATTTTTTAATAGCCAAAGAAATCTGAAAAAATTACACCGACGCGTTCCCCGGTCTTAATGGGTTAATTAGAGAAGTTATATACATAATCCGAAATGGACCCAGGGCCCCCCGATTTGCTGCGTTCGCCAAAGTACAATGAGTACACACAGGGACTGTGCAGGGCGTTTGGAGTCGCATTGAAAGAGGAGACAATGCAACATGGAAGCTGTGGTCTCTCCCTGACGCATAGAGATGTTTGGTTATTGTCTGGGATGCAGCGCGGCAACACTGCGGCTGACATATGGTGTGGTCTGATATGGAACCCGGCGTAATATATAATAACCCCAATGTGTAGGGAGTTATTTACATTCCACCTATCTGTGCTGACACATTGCAACGCAGACACACACACACACACACACACACACACACACACACACACACACACACACACACACACACACACACACACACACACACACACACACACACACGCTAGGCAGACATTACAGCAGACAACAGCACATTACAACACATCCAACAGTTCTTCTGTGATGTGCCTTCTCAACGACTCCCATCCGCACTGATCTCAGCTCCGTTTGACAGTGTGCCAGAGTCTACACCTCTCCTCTCCTCTCCTCTCCTCTCCTCTCCTCTCCTCTCCTCTCCTCTCCTATGCTATCCTCTCCTCTCCTCTCCTATCCCCTCTCAACCAGTGGTTGAGAGGGGACAATTTTGAGGTATTTGTACTTCACTTGAGTATTTCCAATTCACAATACTTTTACTTCTACTCCACTACATCTCGGATCCAAATATTGTACTTTTACTCCACTACATTTAATTGAAAACCTTTAGTTACTAGTTGCTGTTGTAGATTTTGATTATTATTACAAAACCTACATTTAACCACTTCAGCTCTGTATACATTTCGGCCATTTGAAAATAGCCGATCTACAAGCCCGCAATGCCTCCCGATGCGACGCATTGTGCGCTTGTAGATCTGCTATTTTGAAAATATTTTTATACATTTGAAAACTTGAATGAGTACTTTTACTTTTGGTACTTTAAGTACATGTTGATGCGAATACTTTTGTACTTTACTTAAGTACATTTTGAATTCCGGACTTTTACTTGTAACAGAGTATTTCTACATTGCAGTATTGATACTTTTCACTTAAGTAAAGCAAGTATTTTGTCCATCACTGCTCTCAACACATTCTCACAGATAGGCTTCAGTTATTGCCACTCTGTCATTTTCTACTCCCTAATGCGTCACTATAGAACTACACAAACTAAAAGGCACGCATTGGCCCGTCAAATACTCAACTCAAATGCTCTCGGCTCACCTGGTATAACAACGTTTGACTGGTGACCGCAACCTCCCGTGTTCGAATCCCACTGTGGGTATATGACCTTTTGTCATGTCAAAACTTCAATATCAAGGCAACTGACAGAGCGGCAAAATGTGACGCCTAGGGAGTGAGAACGAGTTGCCCCTCTCCTCCTCTCCCCTCCTCATCCTCTCCTCTCCTGTATTTCTTCTTTCTATTTTTTTTGCAGTTAACCCATTCAGTCTGGGAACGCATCTGTGTCATTTTAGATTTCTTTGGCTATTCAAAAATACTATTTATTTTTAGAAAAATCGTGAAAATGTGTGCAAATCTTTGATTATATATGCTTTTTAAAGCGAACATTCCATTTTAACTGAAATCTTTGCTCCTGGGGGATTCTACAAATGTCTTCTAAATCCTAACAGTTTTTTTTTCATGTCAAGGACCCCCAAAATGATATGTGTTTTTCCGCGCCGCCCCACCCCCATCTCAAATATTTTGTTCTAGGGATCCCCAGAAGCAAAGATTTGAGTTAAAAATGTATATATATATATTATATAGATTTGCACACATTTTCACGATTTCCCCCCCCCAAAAATAGCAGATCTACAAGCTCATAGCGCGTGCCCGAATCCCACTGTGGGTATGACCTTTGGTCATGTCAAAACTTGAATATCAGGGCAACTGACAGAGCGGCAAAATGTGACACCTTGGGAGTGAGAACGGGTTCTCCTCCTCTCCCCTCCTCATCCTCTCCTCTCCTCTCCTCTCCTCTCCTCTCCTCTCCTCTCCTCTCCTCTCCTCTCCTCTCCTCTCCTCCTCCTCCTCTCCTCTCTGTCACAGCCCTATGCGTCTCAAGGCCAATAGGATGAGCAGTGCTCAGTGTGGGAACACAACGGCTCATCAGACGCCCAGAAGAGACGATTAGATGCTTCAGTTGGTCTGGAGCCCAGGGCCCAGAACTGTTGGTTTTCTATGATAATGAGGGGGGGGGAGAGAGAGAGAGAGAAAAAAATGAGATATTTCATTGTTGTCGGGCAGAAACCTCTTATCTCCATATTTTAACTGTTTGTGTTTTTTTCCCCGTAAATTAACGGCCTACTTGATCATACTACAGCGTCACACAAAAGCATCAGAAGTTGCATATGTACAAGCTGGCGCCGCGTTTCCAGCTACGCGCCGAAACGCGCTGCAATGCGTTTTATGCTACTTTTGCTGTTTTTGAATTAGAATCCTGAAAAGTAAACAGTTTTGGACATGTGAGGTTTCCACCCGACAGAGACGATTTGTCTGCTCCGGGTTATTGACTAATCTGTTTGTGTGTGTGTGTGTGTGCGTGTGTGCGTGCGTGTGTGCGTTGTGTGTATGTGTGTGTGTGCGTGTGCGTGCGCTTTGTGTCCCGGTTTGATCTTTAAAACAATGGCACAAAGTGAAAGTCGGCGAATTAAACGCTTTACACTTCAATGCTCCGCTGGAAAATTGTCTGCGAAGCATTGTTTTTTTTTAAATAATGTATTAAAAACGAAATCATTTTGCAGTCTTTCTTAAATGATGTCCCTATTATTTTGGGCATGTCATCGTAGTTGGAAAATCTTAAAAAAAAAGTCAAGTATTTTTTTTTGTCACGTTGTGAGCTTAAAGATCGGTTATTTTTTTACCAAAGCCTAAAGGGGTAAACCAGTGGTTCTCAAAGTGGGGTCCGGGGACCTGCTGTGGTCTTTGAGGCGGTTCCCAGCAAAATATTTGATAGTTAGGAATCAAATGGACCCCATTTGTACTCTGACAGCGTACACAAATGGAACCAAATGGACCATTACAGGTTCATTTGGTTCTGTCTGTTAGCAATCTGGGAACCCATCGTAAAAAAAAAGGAAAAACAGCGCCCTCTGTTTTTTTTACCTTTGATTTGACTCTGGGGGAGAGTGATTAAGTAGACCTATGCTGACTGGAAACCAGGGTTTTGGTCTGCCCTCAGCCCTCCACTTCCGGTGGTGCGCCTATGTTTTCATTCCCACTAACAATATTTCTCCACGGAACACTAACACCATTTCTCCCACGGAACATGGATCGTTCTGGTTATAAGCCCACTTGTTTCTATGATGGAAGAACAAGTTAAAATGTTACTAACTTTCCGTGGTTTTGTCGGCTCCGAGGAGTCTCAGTTTGTTTCCAGTGGGAAGCGAGCACACAGATGTAAATCCCGCCCACTACATTTGATTGGGTAAAGCGTGGCCTGCTTCCTGATCTGAAGGCATGCACGCCCACTTGTATGCTAACACGCACACGTTCTGAACGGGGCTCCCGACAGATTCAGTAGCGCAGCTCTGAATCTGTTCTTGAGAGATTAGTTAGTTATGGGGGTCCGTGGCCTTATATAAACCAAACCGGGGGGGTCCATGACATTTTAATGTTTGAGAGTCCATGAGTGTCTTGGTCTACAGACATCCACAGCTTAATGGGAGGTTGTTCAAGGTCTTCTTCAATGTGTGTGGGTGCGTGTCTGTATGTGTGTGTGTGTGTGTGTGTTTGTGCACGTGCATGCAAACACCTCCACACTTAATGACAGGAGGACAGTGAAGGTTACCTGCCATTATCCAGTGTGTGTGTGTGTGTGTGTGTGTGTGTGTGTGTGTGTGTGTGTGTGTGTGTGTGTGTGTGTGTGTGTGTGTGTGTGTGTGTGTGTGTGTGTGTGTGTGTGTGTGTGTGTGTGTGTGTGTGTGTGTGAGATTAATTGCATCACTTTATCACTTTATCACACACACACACACACACACACACACACACACACACACACACACACACACACTTTTTGCTCACAAATGTTTGTCTCAGAATGGGTGGGCGTATGAGTAGGCTACATTATTATTTAGGTAAAGGTAAAAATGGCAGGGTTTACATTTAGAGCTACAACTAGGGCCAGTTTAAAAGTGTTTATTCTGTCCCTCTGTGAAACCCTGTCACTGGAATGAAAGAGGAATACAAGTTAACAGCATACTGGGGAATTAAAGGTGCATAGGGGCCTTTGGGTTGGTTGAACGTTATGGAAAATAAGCTCAGCTTTCTGTTTAGTGCGAGAGACGTTTTCCCTTGTTCGCTGCATGCTCCTTGCCCGAGATGGAACAGCTCAGGGCGAGTCATGTCTTCTGAAGCAAGGCCTGCCTCAGATGAAAGGGTTTTTCGGTGGATTGAAAGTGGCCTCCAGCTCTGTGAGCAGCCCGGGGCTTTCCTGCTCAGTCAGGCTGAGCATAGCACCCATGGGGACCCCCAGCCTGCTCCTAGTGCAGGGATATAGGCAACATGCTGCTCTAGAGGCGCATGCGGCTCTTAGGCAGTGGTGGAAAAAGTACTCAAATGTTTTACTTAGGTAAAAGTATCCATACTGCAATGTATAAGTACTCCGTTACAAGTAAAGGTCCGGAATAAAAAAATTACTTGAGTAAAAGTACAAAAGTATTGGTATAAAAATGTACTTAAAGTACCAAAAGTAAAAGTACTAAAATGTTTGAAAATAGCAGATCTACAAGCTCACAACGCGTCACTTGTAGATCGGCTATTTTCAAATGTATAAAGTAGGGCTAAAGTGGTTAATGTATGTTTTATAATATCATAATTTATATCTGAAAAGTAACTTGTAACTAAAGTTTTATAATAATTGTAGTGGAGTAAAAGTACAATATTTGCCTCTGAAATGTAGTGGAGTAGAAGTAAAAGTATTGAAAATTGGAAATACTCCAGTAAAGTAAAAATTCCTCAAAAGTGTACTTAAGTACTGTACTTGAGTAAATGTACTTAGTTACTTTCCACCACTGGTGCAGGGGTATAGGCAACCTGCTGCTCTAGAGCCGCATGTGGCTCTTAGGCCCTCTCTCTCCCGTGGCTCCCAGTTGCTTGGGCAAAGAAGTATGTGAAGGAATAAGAGGTTTTCTTTAGTTTTAGTTTTTACATTTTAATCATAATTTATTATTGTAGTAAGGCATAAAGTTATTCTTACATTTTCCTATTGTAAAGATAAAAATAAGAAACACATTATTGAAGGAAAATAAAGAATGTATTAATGCGTGGGTTTGCTTTTTACACCAAAGCTGCTGGCTTACTGGGTATACTTGATCTGCTTTGAGAAATTGGCAAACAATAAAAAAGTAATATTGAAAGGACAGAAAAAGCACAAATAAATAAATAAAGCAAACATATTTTGCGGCTCCAGACAGATTTTCTTTAATTATTTTTGGCCAAAAGCAGCAAAGCACTTGGTCGGCCTTTGATCTGGCTGCATGGGTATGCACCTCACTGTGCTGTGGCCACAGGGTATTATGGTCTGAAAGACTCACGCATGCACGCACGCACGCACACACGCACGCACGCACGCACACACACACACACACACACACACACGTTTGCATTACTATACTTGTGAGGATATCAATATTTTAGGACGGCATTGAAACATGGACGAAAAATCTATGCTGTTCTTCCACTCAGCTCAAGGCATTATGACCAGTAGTGTAAAGTAACTCAAGTACATTTACTCAAGTACTGTACATACTGTAAGTACAATTTTGAGGTATTTTTACTTTACTGGAGTATTTCCAATTTTCTACATCATTACATCTCAGAGGCAAATATTATACTTTTACTCCACTGCAAAAAAAATTACAAAACATACAGTGATTACTTCAGCCCTATATATATAATACGGCCATTTGAAAATAGCAGATCTACAAGCTCACAATGCGTCACACCGCGATGCATTGTGAGCTTGTAGATCGGCTATTTTCAAAAGATTTTTATACATTTGAAAACTTGAATTGGGACATTCTGCATAATGAGTACTTTTACTTTTGGTGCTTTACGTACATTTTGATGCCAATACTTTTGTACTTTTACTCAAGTACATTTTGAATTCCATTTGCCAAATTACCAAAGATATCTCAAAATAATACTAATGGCCAGATTGCCGTTACACTTGGAGCAGTGCTGTGCTACCTCTATCTATTAGACTTTTAGTCTTATTATTTCATAAATCTTCATACAGTTCTCCTGCCCCTGTGTGCTGCCTCGTGTTTGAGTACATGGACACGTGTGTGTGTACAACTGTGTGTGGGTGCAGTCCACACGCACACACACACACACACACACACACACACACACACACACACATGCACGCGCGCGCACACACACACACACACACACACACACACACACACACACACACACACACACACACACACACACACACACACACACACACACACACACACACACAGAGAGAGAGAACAATTGTGGATGGCTGAGTGAATTTGGCCCCACCAGCTGTTCATCCACTTCTCTCTTCTCTTCTCCTCTCTCTCTGTCTGGGCTAATTCAATTAGCGCCCGGGCTAGTGCTGTGTTCATTAAGCTAATGCTGGCTTGTTTACACGCGGCTCATCTCCGTAATTACACTGACTCCATTTTGGGTGACACAAACATCTACACGTGCACACTTGTGTGCTCCAGTTCCCCCATTATCTCTTTCACCAGAAGTAAAGCATTTATCTGTCAAAAGGGTATCGTAGGTAGTGGAAAATGTGTTTTCATATAAACATTTGGCATGTTTTTTTGCATAATTATGTTAAAACTCATGTATGCTGTGCCCTGCCTCACTGTTGGCTAGCCGGCAGCCTTCATGATTGCCAGAGTGGAGGAGGCCGTCAGGCCAACTTGGTACACCTGGGGTTATGGGTGTGGGGGAGTATATAACGTCCTCTCCTTAAAATCACTGAAGTCTCTCTATATCCTCTCCAGAGCTTGGGTGCCACCTAGTCTGAGTGGGTTAGCCCTTTTGTTTAGTTTCTTTTGCACCTTTTTATCCACCTGTTTCCGCGGGAATTTACTGGAGCAAAAATCCTGTGTGGGAAACATCCTGCGGGGGGACCGGAAGTAGGAAATAGCGGCTCAGTGTGTTTACATTTGCCAGCAGAACGTAGCTCGTTCGCAGCGCACTGAAGTCAAGGCACACTACAGACTACTGTGTTGTTGACAGACAACGGATGCACGCTTATTATGAGAAACAACACAAATAAAACATGGCAAAACAGTTGCGTACATTAGTGCAAGATGAGGGTAAAGGAAACATTCAGTCTAAATGTCCAGTAATTCGCACGCGAAAAGGAAACATTAATGTCCAGTTTGCTAATCCACAACTACTGTGCCAGATAATCACCAAGAGAGTTAAAAAAGAAAAAACGTTTCAGTAATTCAGTCCGACTTCACTGTAGCCTATAGTAGCCTTTTCATAAATTATATTTGTATTAGGCTGTCCTAAGAGTTTATAATATTTGTCTGTGCCTTGACTTCAGTGCGCTGACTCTGTCCCCCCTCGCCCCCCGCCCCCTTGCGCTTCAACTACATGCAAAAGGCCCGTTCGCAGTACAGCTACGTTCTGCTGGCAAATGTAAACACACTGAGCCGCTATTTCCTACTTCCGGTCCCCCCGCAGGATGTTTCCCACACAGGATTTTTGCTCCAGTAAATTCCCGCGGAAACAGGTGGATACAACACTCACACAGCACACTCCACACATTCACACACTGCATACATGATTGACTAGTGACTTATTCACATCATCATTCCATTCCTTTTGTTTATTGCTTTATTTACTACTTTAGTTATAGTTAAATAAATATACGTCAAAATGTTTGCATCTTGTGTGGGCACCCTTCTTTTGCCATGTAAAACCCTAGTGCGTGACAAAATGGGGCCTCGTCTTTAAAGGGACATTTCACTTTCAAAAAAACTTTGGGTCATTTTATTGTCTACTCAGGCTTTTGAGAGCCCCCCAGACCGTTTTTAAGTTGCTTGATTCAGTATTTAGATATTTGATATTCATTTTGTCAGACACGCCCCCTTCCAATACAAACCCATTATAACTTCAAACTCCATTTTTAACATGTTAGATTCATCAAAAACACCCGTCCTTGCTTCTGGTGACTCACCCTACCCTCCTAATACGCGAGGGGGCTGTGTTTTTTCGATTACTTTTTTCATTTATTTTATTTTATTTTTTTATTGTATTGAATTTTTTTTCATTTTCCAAAAAAAAGATTAAAATTAAATGAAAAAGTAATTTGAAAAAACACGGCCCCCTCGCGTATTAGGAGGGCAGGGTGAGTCACCAGAACCAAGGACGGGTGTTTTTGATGAATTTAACATGTTAGAAATGGAGTTTGAAGTTATAAAGGGTTTGTATAGGAAGGGGGCGTGTCTGACAAAATGAATATCAAATATCTAAATACTGAATCAAGCAACTTAAAAACGGTCTGGGGGGCTCTCAAAAGCCTGAGTAGACAATAAAATGACCCAAAGTTTTTTTGAAAGTGAAATATCCCTTTAAGTTCAGGTTGTTTGGTTGGAAATTTTTAATAATTTTTTTTCAGTTTGTTTGAAACTGCTTTGGAATTTATTTTTTTGTGGGAGTTTCACACAAGTTCTTCTTTTTTTGTTGAGAGCTCGATGCTATATTTAGCATTTCATGCACTGCCCACATTAGCGTTTTCCTTTATTAAAAAACAACTCAAAGGTGCGCTGTTATTGCATTTTTGGTAGTTGGGCTGGGGGCTGCCAAATGAAGTATGATGACATTTATTTTTATTTTTAGTGGTAGGTGCACCTTCAACACTGTTCACAACAAAGCCAGGTGCAGAATTAACTAATACACTAACAACCAGAACACTAGTTGCACGGTGGCACAACAACAACGACAACAACAAGCCCACGGTACCCTGAACAACCTAAAACACAGATGGGGCTACAGTACAGGGCCAGCTGTGACAGGGACTACAGGTGTTTGGGGAAACACAGACCCATAGAGAGAGAGAGCGAGTTATGACACACTTTGATCTCGCCGCAAAGCGGGCCGCTATAGTTCCAAACATTGGAACTATCTCATTGAGATAGAACGAGCATTTCCGCATTCCATTCTTACAATGGGAGTCAACGCTAGTGTTTTCACTCTCATATTATATTAGCTGCTAGGAGGAATGACTCTGTATTGGGAGATAAGGGGAAAAAAGGAAACATGACAGTGGTTTTCAACCTTTTCAGGCCGTGACCCCCGAATCATAATTGAACTGGGACCCCCCCCTCCCCACCCCCACCCTGACAAGCACTTGGAATTGTAGGAGTTGAGGCATTTCATTTAGCTTGATTCAGTTGCACAGATACATATTGTGAAAATAGCCGATCTACAAGCTCACAACGCCTCGCAAAAAAACACCTCAAAACCTTAACCTGGCCTCATGGTGTCATTATGTACACACCTGTCCTGCATATGATGCTAATGTTTCTAAAAAACATGTACACACCTGCATTGATGCTACTGTTCCAAACATCATGGATATACCTACTAATACATATACGCTATCTGTATGTACTGTATGCATATATCTTGATTTGTTTAACCCGTTTCTATCCTGTGTCCTTTTTTCATTCACTCTCTGTCCTTACTCAGGGAATACACAAAATGATGGAGCATGAATGGAAAAAAAAATTCACCTCCAATTCTTTACCTGTACACCTGTGCTGTGACAATATTCTGAAGATACACTAAATAGACACATCTAAACTATATCCCCTCACGTCTCCATGTATTGTGTTGTTGTCGTTTGTCCACACAGAGCACCTTCAAGTTCAAGTCGGAGAGTGACATCCACCTGGCGGAGCACCACAAGCAGGTGCTGTACGACAGCAAGCTGGCGTCGTCCATCTCCTTCACCTACAACGCCAAGGCCACCGACGCCCAGCTGTGTCTGGAGTCCTCGCCGCGGGAAAACCCCTCCATCTTCGTCCACTCCCCCCACGCGCTCATGCTGCAGGTCAGACACGCGGTCACGTGGTCACAGCAGATATATACCGATGGGAAATCCTCAGTTTTCATTTAAACCATTAAGACTTGAAGCTGATTCTACAAAATGTCTTCTAAATCCTAACAGTATTCAGAAAAAAAGTATGTTTCTATATCAGTGGTGCTCAAACTTTTTCATGTCAAGGACCACCAAAATGATATGTATTTGGCCGCCGACCCCCATCTCAAAATATTTTGTTCCAGGGACCCCCAGAAGCAAAGATTTGAGTTAAAATGTTAACTATATATATTCAAAGTTTGCACATATTTTCACGATTTTTCAAAAATAGCAGATCTACAAGCTCGTAGTGCGGCACTCGGTGCCGCGCTATGAGCTTGTATATCTGCTATTTTTGAATAGCCAAAAGTGTAAAATAATGCTTTTTAGCTCAAATCAAAAAGTTACACAGATGCGTTCCAGGTCTTAATGGGTTAACTCTGAGGGTGTACAAGTGATGATCCATTTGGTTCCACTTGTACATTCTCAGAGTTACAGGTCCATTTGGATCCATTCGTACACTCCCTGAGTTAGATTAACACTATAAGACCTTAAGTAATACCTTACATTGATCCCGCAAAGGGAAATTCAGTCACCCAGTAAGGATGTCTTTAAGTTGTCAGTCGCCACGACTGATTGCAGTCATTTGGATTCCATAAAAGCCAGAATGTCTTCTATGGAAGCATGCTGTTGCAGCCAAAATAGCCGATCTACGAGCTCTCACTGAGGGCTTGGAGACACTAGGCTACTTTCGGTTATTATTTTAAGATAACAGCATTTGAAGTGGTCAAATTAGCAACAATAATTATTATTGTGAACATAATTATTATGTTCAGAGCCATCTTCCATAAAACCCTGTTGGTCTCAGATAATTCATAAAAGCAATCTGTGATTTCTTCACTTGGTTGGCAGTATGTAGAACAATTACATATTGTGTATTAGGACTTGGCCATAAAACGCTTTTCAGTCATGAGATTTAATTTAGCTTTAATCCATGTTAATACCGTGCTGAACTGCTTGTTTCCCAGCAATTAGTCTACTGAGTGAGCTGAGCGACCTTCGTTTGCCTCCTTATGCGTCTTCATAGCTGGCTCTAAATACCATCTAAATATATAAAATCCCCAGTTTTTATTTAACCCATTAAGACCGGGAAAAGCATCTGTCATTTTAGATTTTAGCCATTATTAAATACTTTGGCTATTCAACAAAGATTGCAGATTGCAGTAGATCTGCAATTTTTGGAAAAATCGTAAAAAGTTGTGCAAATCTTTGAATATAAGTATTTTTTAAAGCGAACATTTGTAACTCAAATCGCTTCTGGGGATTCTACAGATGTCTTCGCGCCACATTTCGAGCTTGTGGACGCTGTAGTGTGATCAAGTAGGGCGTTAATTACTTAATTTACGAGAAAACACAAAAAGTATGGAGATAAGAGGTTTTTGCCCGACAGCAACGATATATAAACCGTTTTCTGTATGGGGATTATGATGGAGTTAACCTATGTTTGGCAGAGGTTGAACGGGAGCATGGCATCAAAGCTTTAGCAGCATAGACATGAGATGTGACGATAAATAATAATGAATGTTTTATTTTAGCGGCATGAACAGCTGGATGCATTATTAATCAAACAACAATGGACGGTGCTGCATCCAGCATCTCCATCTGTCATCTGATGAGCACCACATGCACACACACACACACACACACACACACACACACACACACACACACACACACACACACACACTAGTCTCACGTAGCTAGACACAACTATTCCACAATCTCTGAATGCTGTAGTATAGAGTCTGGAACGACACCACCATTGAAAGACCGAGAAAAGGAATCTGTCAGTCATAAAAACTAAGCTATGATGACTAAAACTAAGACTAAATATACTGACAATTTATCAACAAATAAAAACTAGACTAAAATGTTAGGGAGGGAACTAGTGGAGAAGAGATCCAGTACAACTAAAAGAGTTATCATGGGTGCGCACGGGTGTCACAGACCGAAAATAGTTGGTCTACAAGCTCACAACGCGTCGCAGCGCGACGCGTTGTGAGCTTGTAGATCGGCTATTTTCGGCTGCCATCATGGTCCGCCAAAAATACATTTCTTTTTTTGATCAAATAAAATCTTGTGATATTTAGTCGACTAAAACTAGACTAAAAGTAAAACATTTCAGATAACTAAAATATGACTAAAACTAAACAGATTTTTATTCAAAAGACTATGACTAAAACTAAATACAAATTTGCTGTCAAAATCAACACTGGTGTGTGTGTGTGTTTGTTTCTCCCCAGGATGTGAAGGCCATCGTCACCCACTCCATTCACAGTGCCATCCACTCCATAGGAGGAATCCAGGTCCTGTTTCCTCTCTTCTCCCAGCTGGACTACAGGCAACTCAATGACAGCTCTGTGGACACCACCGTCTGGTGAGCTCAACCACTGGACCACATGGACACACCGACCAGAGAGAGAGAGAGAGAGAGAGAGAGAGAGAGAGAGAGAGAGAGAGAGAGAGAGAGAGAGAGAGGAAATAAAAGAGACAGACAGAGAAAGGGAGACAAAGAGACAGACAGAGAAAGGGAGACAAAGAGAGAGAGAGAGAGAGAGAGGCGTCATTTCACACAATTGGCTATTTTCTGAATTTTTTAAAATGTTGAAAGAAAAGGTGGAGAAAATCTGCATAAAATAACAGAATTTTGAGTGTTTTTAGTGTGAACGCTAGGGGCTGGCCATCCCCTGAGTCCACAAATGTTCCTCTGGAGAGGGGGGTGAGAGGGAAAGAGAGAGAGAATTTACAATTTAGGCATTTAGCAGATAAACAAGTGATATTGGAAGTGATGACACAAAGAAATGAGCAGGCAAGAGCAACATTTGCAGCATAGCGGCACGGTAAACACCTGAGTTTTGATGCTGCGTTCACACTGGCAGCGACAAAGATACAGTCGACCATTCATTTTCATGGAAACCAGCGACATGAAGCCACAACAAAGATACATCCGACGTTTGTAGCCACTACAAAAAGCTGCAAATAAGTTGAGCTGGTTTGAACTTCACTTAAAGAGGTGGTGCCATGGTTTTGCACTTTTTCTGTTTTTCATGTGTCTATGAGGTTGATAGAACTTCATTAAGCCCCCTGGTGGTGTTTTTATGGTGTTTTATGTCTTCTCTGACTATTTTGAGTTTCTACCTTGAGGCTGAAACCTTGAGGGTCAAACGTGCCAATAGAAAAACAGCCCTTTAGTGACATAGTAAAAATATACCCTCCCCCTCATTATCATAACACAACAGGTGTGGGCATGAGGAGGAGGAGGGACTAGGACAGGTGGGTGGTGCTAAGGTGGTGGAGGAGGTGCTAAGGTGAGAACCAGGTATAATGAACTGGAGGCGTGTCCACATAAAAACATAATTTTAACACTTTTTGTACACTTTTTGGAAAAAAAACTTCCTCCTAGTATAACCATAATACCTGATGATTATGTTTTAGGGGGGGGAATCACTGAAAATCACAGCACCCTGTCTTTAAGAACCTGCAAAGCGACAGATACGCCGCATAGCTTTGTATATTTCATATATGCCAGTGTGAACGCAGCATGAGAGAGAGAGAGAGAGAGAGAGGAGGAAGAAAGAGAAGGAGGACAGAAGAGCTGAAAAAGAGAGGATGAGTGATGGAGAGATAAAAGATGAGTGGAGAGAAGCTGTAGATATCAAATGTGAGTGTTACCGTATTTGTCTTGTAAAGAAGTGTGTGTGTGTGTGTGTGTGTGTGTGTGTGTGTGTGTGTGTGTGTGTGTGCGTGTGTGTGTGTGTGTGCTCGTTGCAGTGCTACCCTGCTGGCGTTCCTAGTGGAGCTGTTGAAGAGCTCAGTGGCCATGCAGGAACAGATGCTCGGAGGGAAGGGATTCCTGGTTATTGGGTACCTGCTGGAGAAGGTCAGTGTACTGTGTGTGTCATATCAGAATCACAATCATCCTGATTATTATTATAATTATGAGACATTAGTCGAGAAGTGACTAATAGGGTTGCGTTCGGAAATATGCTCTGAGAGCGCTGTGTGCTCCCGGGTCGTTCATGTATCGTTGCTTTCGGGGCAGAAACCTCTTATCTCCATATTTTAACTTTTTGTGTTTTTTTTTGTAAATTAACGCTCCTACTTGATCATACTACAGCCTCACGCAAAAGCATCAAAAGTAGCAGATCTGCAAGATCTGCGTGTTGTGAGCTTGTAGATCTGCTACTTTTGCTATTTTTGAATTTGAATCCTGAAAAGTAACCGTTTTGGACATATGAGGTTTCCACCCGACAGAGACGATGTTCAGTACAGTCGGGTGCGATGGCGTTTGAACATTCAGTGCGCTGATCCCCAAATGCACTGACCGACCCTCTGCTCTGAAGCAGGGCTGTCCAGTGCGTTCACTCTGATGAAAACTCTGATGAAAACAACAATGGTGGAAGAATTACGATAGCTACTACAAGACTATTGATTGATTGAATACAGTATGTTTTTAGACAGAAATGCAAAACAGCACGAGTACAGTCAAACACCAATTGGAGTCCTTTGTATTCAATTCATCAACATGTAAAAACAACACAAAAATTCAATATCATCACAAATATAAAACACTACACTGTACAGAGTAGAGTGGGGGGGGGGGGGGGTAAAGAGGGGGGGGGGGTGATTGCCTGTCTAAGGGAGAAGTGATAATTAGCTCCCCCTTTGGCCTCCTGAAAGGCCTGTTTGATCCACGAGGCTAAATGCATGCTAAACGAGGCAAGACGAGTGCTAATGCCAGTCATTTGTTGCCAGTAAACAGTTTATTATCTGACATCCAGCGCGTTTTTGATTGATTGAATACTTTATTAGTCAGAAATGTAAACGGCACGTGGTACACTAAGACATTAAGGCTAAAAGGATGACACAATTGTGGTCCTATGTATTTAATTCATCAACATAGCATAACAAATTAACACAATATAATACGCATCCTTTAATGGATGGCGTCAGGGCATTCGACATTTTGGTGGCAGAGTAGTAGAATGAGAAATTTCCCCATGTTGGTTCTAAAAAGAACAACGTTAGGCAGGTATAGGAAGCAGTGAGGGACAATACAGACGGCAGCCAGGCAAGATTTGTTGTTTTTTAGCTGTTCGTAAATCAGCCAAACTCCCTGAGCGCACTGTGACGGCACCGCCAGTGCACTCACATTCTCGGTGCATATATATATACTGTGTATCCGAGCGCACTCAAGATGAGACACGTGCGTGTCAACAGGTGATGTAACAGATGTCTTTGCATCACTCGTTGGCTGTTTAGATAGATGATGTTATTGTTTACTTGTTGACAGATGCTGTTATTTATATAGATGCTAGCTACGTTGTTTACCAGTTCACATACAGCACGGCAGATATTGTTTACTTGTTCACAGATGCTAGTAGTATGTTATCGTCTCTGTCAGGTGGAAACATGTCTGAAACTGTTACTGTTCAGGATTCAAATTCAAAAGTATCAAAAGTAGCAGATCGACAAGCTCAAAACCACGTTTAAAACCACACTCAAAACCCACCTTTTCACACTCGCATTCCCTACATAAATCCCAACCCCGCTTTGTTTACCTTTCTTATCTTTGAACTAGTTTCTCCTAATAAAGTTGTTTCTGTAAAGCTAGTTTGTGTACCTAGAAAAGCGCTATATAAATCATACGTATTATTATTATTAAAACACGTTGCTTCGCGCCGTGTTTCACACTGCATTTTACACTTCGTTTCGAGCTTGCAGATCTGTATACTTTTGATACTATTGTGTGACGTTGTTTAGATAGATGCTAGTAGCTATGTTGTTTACTTGTTCACAGATGCTGAAGCTTTCTTTAGGCTTAAGTTTTATGTCTCTCAGGATGGAGAGAGATAATTGCAACAATGTCCGAACTACAATAAACAGATGTCAGCGCATCTAGTGTACTTCTACATGCCTTTCTCTATCTTAGTGTTGACATCCTTAAGTCCGAGATCAGTTGCTTACGTATACTTAGTTGCGTGTGTGTGTGTTTTTTTTTCAGTCTTCACGGGTCCACATCACCAGAGCGGTCCTGGAACAGTTCCTGTCCTTCGCCAAGTACCTGGATGGTCTGCCACACGGCGCGCCGCTGCTCAAACAGCTCTGTGACCACGTGCTCTTCAACGCTGCCATCTGGATACACACCCCGGCCAAGGTCTGTGTGTGTGTCTGTGTGTACCGTGTGTGTGTGTGTGTGTATGTTGGTATCAAGGGTTTCTGTGTTATTGTTTGTGTGCGTGTGTGTGTGTGTCAAGGCTTTTTGATTGTGTGTGTGTGTGTGTGTGTGTGTGTGTGTGTGTGTGTGTGTGTGTGTGTGTGTGTGTGTGTGTGTGTGTGTGTGTGTGTGTGTGTGTGTGTGTGTGTGTGTGTGTGTGTGCGTGCGTGCGTGCGTGCGTGCGTGCGTGCGTGCGTGCGTGCGTGCGTGCGTGCGTGCGTGCGTGCGTTTTTCTCTGCTGTAAATGAGGAAAAAAAGAGACCGAAAAAACTGGGTGTCTCGCTCTCTGTCCGTCGTGATCTGACAGCCTTCTGTGCGTTTGTATCAAGCTGTGTGAGTCTGTGCACTGTGTGTGTGTTCTCATTTGCGTGTGTGCTAAGCTATAAATAACAACCAGCGGATGGAGGGATGTAACGGAATGCTAATGACATGAAACAGGATGTTGAACGACAGTCACAGTGCAATTAAAAGACATTCACATGGTGACACATACAGCGTTTAAGATGTTCTTCTTACCCAGAGAGGTGATTTAGTGTGACTTATTAGAGACAGACACAGGTAGGGTTTTAGCATCCTTACGTGTCACGTTGACAGGCTGTTGGAGAATGTGTTGGCGTGCACATTATTATCCTACGTTGTACATTCACAGTCACAGATGTCTGGCGATGCAGGTTTATTATCCGCTGTTTCAACGTGCTCGAGAATTAAACAGATTTTCCGCTAATCTTTGTCTCTCCTGCTAGCTAGCGATGTGAGGTGTTCACAACAGGTGCTGAGCCCATGCAGTGCCGACTGCTTTTTCTCGAATCCTCGTGACTATTAAGCAGTGGTGTAAAGTAACTAAGTACATGTACTCAAGTACTGTACTTAAGTACAATTTCGAGGTATTTTTTACTTTACTTGAGTATTTCCAATTTTCAGTACTTTTACTTCTACTCACTTTGCAATTATCATTATGATGTATGTTTTATTATTATAAAACATACATTAACCACCCTATTTTATACATAGGCTATTTGAAAATAGCCGATCTACAAGCTCACAACGTGTCGCATCGCGGCGCGCTGTGAGCTTGTAGATCTGCTATTTTCCAACAGTTTTGTACTTTTACTTTTGGTAGGCTACTTTAAGTACATTTCGATACCAATACTTTTGTACTTTTACTCAAGTAATTTTTGAATTCCGGACTTTTACTTGTAACTTGGAGTATTTCTATATTGCAGTACTGATACTTTTACTTAAGTAAAATATTTAAGTCAAATATCTGAGTACTTCTACCACCACTGGCCATTCCCATGTTTGTCGGCTGGAGACAAGGTGCTACAGGTGGCCAAGGAAAACGGGAACGGGAGGACATAAGCTGTCTTTTTCCCGACAGGAGAGCTATAGCTATAGTGCTTGCCAACGTGTCGTCACCACACGGGGCGTGGCATAGTAGCTGCAGACATACTGGTGGGGGGCAATGTTAAGTCAACCTGTTTATACCCCACAAAGCTGTCCGCCGCTACCAAATGACACTTGTTGACACCCCCTTCAGGATTTTTGGCACGCACTATTGAGACAATTAAAGAATCAGGATCAGCTTTATTTGTCACAGGTGTAAAAAGTTGGTAAAACTATTTTTTCCCCGTGCGCACTCATTTTGTAGTATAGACCGCCGAAGTCTGACGTCATTTACACATCCTTTGTTTGTCTACCTGGTTCGCAGTTTTCCACCCCCGTTCTGAATCCCATAGACGTATTTAATATCGCGTCAAATAAGAACTGTGTTCCAAAAATAAACAAATGACCCCGGCGGGTTGACTCTTATGGATATGAAGCATCAACTGACGGTGAGAAAACGCTAATGTTACTTCCGCCGAATTAGTTACATTTTCGCCAGAAACAGACTGTATCAAATATAAGTGACTGACTATCATAAACGATAAAGAACCTCCTCCCTGACAATAACGCCGACACGCGGTGTTTATTTTTGGACCACAATTCTTATATGAGACGATTCTAAGATGACCCAATGTTATTCTCCATAGAGAAATTACTTCCGCAAACCTGGGGATGAACGAGTCACGTCAGGACTTCGGTGCTCTATTCCGTGAGAAGATAGAGGTATAGAGTATGAAGAGCAGAAGAGAAACAGAAACGGTGCAATGTACCAATTTAGGCATTTTAGCAGACGCTCTTTATATCCAGAGGGACTTACACAAGTGCGAGATCAGAGAAAGCAGAGTAAACATGAACGCTGGTGAACAAACAAACACGGGAGGAACAAGCTGCCATTATATCCTGCAATGCGTACGTACAGAATCTCCACACGGAAAGGACAAGAGAATGGTTCGGAAAGGCAGCACAGATTGCACGTTTCTAAATAGAGTGCCGTGGGACTGGATATTGAAAACATGATGACATACGTGTGAAACCAGTGGTGTAAAGTAACTAAGTATATTTACTCAAGTACTGTACAATTTTGAGGTACTTTTACTTTACTGGAGTATTTCCAATTGTCTATACTTTTACTTCTACTCCACTAAATCTCAGAAGCAAATATTGTACTTTTACTCCACTACAATTATTTGAAAACTCTAGTTACTAGTTACTTTGCAGGTATACATCATTATAAATTATTATAAAACGTACATTAACCACTTTAGCCCTATTTTATACCTAGGCTATTTTCACACATTTAGTACTTTTACTTTTGGTACTTTAAGTACATTTTGATGCCAATACTTTTGTACTTTAACTCAAGTAAATTAAAAATTCTGGACTTTTACTTGTAACAGAGTGTTTCTATATTGCAGCATTGGTACTTTTACTTAAGTAAATAATTTGAGTATACTTTTTCCACCACTGTGTGAAACCATGGAAGTATAAGGTCACTCTCATGATGATGGGTTTGGGCAGGATTCAAAGGCAGCGACGCAGAGGCAGAGATGTTTCTGTAAGCTGCTAAATAGAGAACCATGGGACTCCATATTGGAAACGTGATGATGTATGTGTGAATCTATGGAATTAAAAAGGTCACTCATATGATGGGGTTGGTATAGGAGCTGAAATGGCTGCGTTGCCACTAGTTAACCACTTACGCACTTTTTTTAAATACTTTGTCGGTGTTGCGTGAATTATTAATTTAGTTTAGTACTATTATGTGCATTTAACATGGGCCTTTGGATGTCTTATAATTAAATGTAATAATGTCTGTGTGTATAATAAAAAGGAATAACAAAAATACATATAACATTAGATTCTTCCTCATGGAATCGGTACGCTTATGTGATCTCCTTCAGGCAGGGCCCCTGCTGCACTGCTTCACTAGTTACAGTGCATCTTTTTTTGTGTGGAAAATATGGTGCTTATAATTTCCTCCAATAATAAGCCCTGGATTAGCACATCACTTAAACATGGCCCTTAATCAGAAGCAGTTGTCTCATTATGAGGAAGATAATAAGGCAACATTTACGTGTTAAAAGAGCGGTTAAGATAGCTACAGGTGTAAAAGTAGAGCAGGAAGGTGAGCTGAATAAAGGGTGTTTAACCCATTAAGATCTGAGGCGGCTTCTTACAAAATATATCAGTGGTGCTCAAACCTTTTCATGTCAAGGACCCCCAACATTATATGTATTTGGCCGCGGACCTCCATCTCAAAATCCATCAAAAAATATGTTGTTCCTGGGACCCCCAGAAGCAAAGTTATGAGTTAAAAATGTTTGGAAAAAAATATATATTTATATATATTCAAAGATTTGCAAAAGATTTCAAGATTTTTCTAAAATAACGGATCTACAAGCTCACAAAGTGACGCGCTGTGAGCTTGTATATCTGCTATTTTTTTGAATAGCCAAAGTATGAAATGACACAGATGCTTTCCCGGTTTTAACGGGTTAACAAGGAAAGGTTTGGAATGAAATAAATTCCATGCTTTAGGATGCAGAACAAAAGACAGAAGAGTATGTGTTACTGAGAAGTCTGATTACTGAATTGGCTGAAGGCTTATAACCAAATTCTACCGGAGTTTAGATAGCGCTTGACTTTAATGATGAGCTTTCTAGGTTTAGACAAGGTGGCTGGCTGCAGGCAAGGTGATTGTGTGTAAATCTCTTGGTCATTTCGTTGCAGTCGGGCAGAAACCTCATATCTCCATATTTTATGGAGTGTGTATGAGTGTTTTTTCGTAAATGAATGCCCTACTTGATCACACTACAGCGTCACACAAAAGCATCAAAAGTAACAGTTTTAGACATGAGGTTTCCAACCGACAGAGACGATATGCAGGGTTGCCAGATTTTGCGAGAGAAATAAGCAATCAGGTCTATGAAAACAAGCCCAAAAGAAGCAACTATAGGCCACATGAGCACTTAAACCTATATACATCGACTATTTTAAAATAGCCGATCTACAAGCTCGCAATGCATCACATTGCGACGTGTTATGAGCTTGTAGATCTGCTATTTAAAAATATTTGGAACATTTTAACAACTCAAATCTTGTGTGGGGGTCCCTGGCTGGCACAACATATTTTCAGATGGGGGTCCGCAGACAAATACATATTAATTTTGGGGTCTTTGACATGAAATAGTTTGAGAGCCACTGGTTTAAACGACATTAGGAAGCAATCCCAAATAAGCAACTACACTAATAGAAACAATCCCAAAAAATAGCAACCCGCAACTACTGCCAATATTTACAAACGACTTTACAGAAAAACAACCCAGAGTTACAGTACTTATAATGAGCACACTTACAGTAGTTTAAATGACCTACCTGAAGTATGTAATAAACTACATGTCCAGATGTATGCAGATGATGCCGTTGTACTTGCCCATGGTAAAAGCTATGCAGAGGTGTCAATAATCTTAACCTCAGCTCTGACAAGCATTCAAGACTGGCTTATAGATTCATGTCTGCTCTTGAATGCCAAAAAGACAGTCTGCATGGCCTTCTCCAAAAGACCAGTTGTGTTGGAGTCCTCAAATGTGTTTCTGGGTGGGGAGGAACTTGAACTTGTCCCTTGCTTCGACAATTTCAAAAAGTTCAAACAGGTTGGGGTCATATACAAGACCTTACATGGTCTGTGCCCGCCCCCCCTAAGGGAATTCATTAAAAGGAAGCCTGAAAGAGGAATCAGTACCAGAGCAACCACTCGAGGAGATTGTGAAGTGCCGCACCGGCAAACAACCTTCGGTCAAAATGTCCTCTCAGTACAGGGTTGTGTAGCATGGAATGGCCTTCCTCTACATATAAGGGATTGTGCTACATTTCCATCTTTTAAATTCATGTGAAAAGGTGGTTGCTTGAAAACCAAAGCTGCAACCATTTGTGATCATATTTTAGGTTTTTTTAGGCTATGTGATGTAATGTAATTGTATTTCACCGTTTGTCTGTTTTCTGATGTTATTGTTTTTCTGTTTTTCTGTTTTGTGTGAGGACTGCGGATGAAAATTAGCATCTTTGCTAAATCCGGTGTATTTACGTTCATGTGACGTTCATTAATATGCTCTGTCCTGTCTAAATAAACAAATAAAGTAAAGTAGCAACACTGGTCATGTGTGCCACATTGGGAGATTGTAGATCAGCTATTATTTTTGATGGAAGTATAATAGTATAAAAAAGGGCTGAACTGCACTGAGGCACCTGGTGAGAAAAAGGAACCATGAACCTTTTATTTATTTTCTCCTGCTTTTTATTGTATTCAACCGCGTGTTCTGTTCTCTCACACAGGCTTCTCATCTAACCATGAGATAATACATCAAATGCATAGAAATAGTAATCTATTTCTATCCAAGAACCTAAACAGTATAATATCAACAAATACAATCTGTACATGGAAACTATACAAACTATAGGATGCCAGGTCAGCAAATGAACCTGGCATCTGTCTACATGCTATCTAAATTACATTTTAACCTTTGCATAAGCCTGCAAGGTCGTCAAGGCTAGGGCGAGTGCTACAATAGTGTTGAAATAAAATAGAGAAGTTAAGCATGCTGATGGCTCAGTAATCGTGAGTCTTCTGCAGGGTGTGGAACAAGAAGATCAGTACCGGTCCTTGATTAATTTGTTAAACTACTTTATTAATCCCAGTAGGGGCAATTAGTTTGGAACAGCGTGCAACAGAGAAACACAGTAACACACAACAACAACAACATGCATACAGTACATACATACATACATACATACATACATACATACATACATACATACATACATACATACATACATACATACTGTACATACATACATACATACATACATACATACATACATACATACATACATACATACATACATACATACATACATACATACATACATACATACATACAGACATACATACTGTACATACATACAGACTGACTGAGTGACTGACTGAGTGACTGACAGACAGACAGACAGACAGACAGACAGACAGGCAGGCAGGCAGGCAGGCAGGCAGGCAGGCAGGCAGGCAGGCAGGCAGGCAGGCAGGCACCTGAGGTAAGACATAAAGGTGCGTGAGCATAGCAGCAGATATATACTGTACATGATATGTTAGTTAAGGTGCGAGAGAAAAGGGAAAAAAGGTTTTACATTAAGGTGCAAAGTGTCAGCGCGTGTCCGCCGCATAGTCCACAACATAAGGTATCTGACACTGATATAATTATTCCTTTATTTTTTTATCAGAAGCAGAGGCATGGATTTTCCTCCCCCATCCTCCCCATCAAATCCAACCCTGCTTTTGACAAAAGCTGTTCAGGCTGTGTCTCTCTTCTTCTTTTTTTCCAGCAGATAAAAGGAAAGCTCAGAGGGCTCTCAATAAAAGATTGATAAAAAATGGCTGAGGATGATGACGGGTGCCTGACAGAAAAATAATGCACTTTCCATAAGAAGGAGGTGAATTCTCTGATGCATCCCACTTCACACAACAATAAGCATCATATAGTGTTCAACATCACATTCTTTAACACATCGACTTAAATAACTGGTGTGACCGAAGTCTTTCATCCAAATAAATGGAGGCGTAAGACCAAATAAATGCTTATTGATTTTCGGAGGAGGCCCTGTTGTCTCTGCACTGTGTGATTAAGGGTGAGATACAAGTGTAGAAATAAAAGTATTTGGGCAAAGTCCTAGATGAGAAGCTTCAATTTAATACAAATGTAGATAGATGCTTTATTGTTGCTGTCGGCGGGAAACTCTCCATATTCTAACTTTTTGTGTTTTTTGTCAATTAATGCCCTACTTGATCATGCTACAGCGTCACACAAAAGCGTCAAAAGTAGCAGATCCACAAGCTCGAAACACGGCGCGAAGCTGTGTTTGAGCTTGTAGATCTGCTGTTTTTGCTATTTTTTAATATGAATCCTGACAAGTAAAGTTTTGGACATAATGAGGTTTCCACCCGACAGAGACGATACAAAAAAGTCAAATCAGCTGTTATTCATTTTCATCCACTTGAACCCTCGGGTCCCTATTCTGGGCATGGCTTGATAAGGTGAACATTCGGCAAAAACAGGGGAACATTCAGAGTTAAAGATTAACCCGTTAAGACCGGGAAAGCATCTGTGTAACCACTTTAACCATGATTTTAGGCTATGCTTTGGCTATTCAAAAATTGCAGATATACAAGCTCATAGATCTGCTATTTAAAAAAAAAACTTGATTATTTGTGCAAAAGCGAACATTTGTAACTCAAATCATTTCTTCTCAATATTTTGAGATGGGGGGTCTGCGGCCAAATACATATCATTTTGGGGGTCCTTCACATGAAAAAGTTTGAGAACCACTGTTAGCAACATACTGTACGTTTTTTCTGAAAACTGTTAGGATTTAGAAAACATGTAGAATCCCCAGAAGCAAAGATTTGAGTTAAAAATGTTCGCTTTAAAAAAACATATATATAAAGATTTGAGTTAAAAATTTTCGCTTTAAAAAACATATATTAAAAGATTTGAACACATTTTCAGATCTACAAACTCGTAGTGCGGCGCTATGAGCTTGTATATCTGCATATTTTTAATAGCCAAAGAAATCTAAAAATGCTTTCCCGGTCATGGATTTAAGGAGAGATGTTGAGAATGCGAGAAAAAGAGAGAGAGAGAGAGTAAAGGCTGTTTTCCATGCATGCTTGATAGGAGGACAACCTGGAGGGAGGTAAAACTGCAACAAACAGGATGATGTGAGATGAAAAACAGGAACGTGGCGATGACCTCCCAGAATCACTGACCTTTACAGAACATTCAGAGTACATGGCTAGCAGGGAAGGAACTGAACGCAACGGAACAGAAAACCCGGAGAAAAAGTGACATTTTGAAAAAGACTTCGGGATAGGAAAGTGGAAAAGAGTTAGGGAGTTCAGCAACTCTCTCTTTCTTTCTTTCTTTCTTTCATTCTCTCTCTCCCTGGCCCCCTCTTTCTCTCTCTCTCTCTCTCTCTCTCTCTCTCTCTCTCTCTCTCATTCTTTCTCTCTCTCCCCGTTCTCTCTTTCTCTCTGTAAACTTGATGCTAGCATTTTTGACTATCTTCCAGTATCTCTCTTTCTCTCTGTCTCTTTCTCTCTCTGTGAACATGATGCTAGCATCCTTGACCATTTCTTTCTCTTCCACTCTCTCTCTCTCTCTCTTGCTCCCTCTCTCTCATTCTTTCTCTCTTTCCCCCCCATTCTCTCTTTCTCTCTGTAAACAAGATGCTAGCACTTTTGACTATCTTCCAGTCTCTCTCTTTCTCTCTGTCTCTTTCTCTGTCTCTCTCTGTGAACATGATGCTAGCATCCTTGACCATTACTCTCTCTCTCTCTCATTCTCTCTCTCTCTCGCTCTTGCTCTCTCATTCTTTCTCTCTCTCCCCATTCTCTCTTTCGCTCTGTAACTTAGATGCTAGTATTTTTGACTGTACTCAAAACTCTATATACTCTCTCTCTCTCTCTCTCTCTCTCTCGGTGAAAAGCATCCTTGACCATGTCTCTCTCTCTCTCTCTCTCTCTCGCTCTCTCTCTCTCTCTCTCTCTCTCTCTCTCTCTCTCTCTCTCTCTCTCTCTCTCTCTGTGTAAACTTGATGCTAGCGGTTCTTGACCGTCCCCAGGGGGCCTGTCAGCTCTTACCTCCATTACTTTCAGCTTTCAGCTATTATTCCTGTCTCTCCGTAGCGTCTTCACCTCTGAACCCGTGCTGTGATTGGCTGCCGGGCAGCAGCGGTTATAGCGTCGGTGGGTCGCGCTGAGTTCAGGACGAGAGAAACACAGACTTTGCAAAACAACAGTTCCAGTAAAGAAATCTCTCTGGAGCTCAAAACTCTAGCTTAGAGCCATCTTTAATTCAATCTTTATGGGGAATTATCTATTATTCATTGGTTTTTGGTTAGGGTTGTTGTTTTCTCAGTTATTGTGTAGAATTGACTATGAAATGTTCACTTTTTTTGGCATATTATGTCGTCTCTGTCGGGTGGAAACCTCATACGTCCACTTTACTTTACGTAACTTTTCTGAATTCAAATTTAAAAATAGCAACAATTGCAAATCGAAAAGCTCAAAAGGTGTCACTTCGCGCCCTATTTCGAGCTTGTAGATCTGCTACTTTTGTGTGACGCTGTAGTATGATCAAATTAGTTTACGAAAAAACATAAAAAGTTTAAATATGGAGATAAGAGGTTTCTGTCTGACAGCAATTATATTGATATGATGTAGGTGCTACTGTAGGTGCTTGGAACCTACCCTATGGGAATATTAACTGGGCTTAGTTTGTCTAATATTGCACAATTTATCAGTGTAGTTAATGAGCTTTAGCTTTTCTCGAAAATCAGTGAGCTGAGAAGTTTGGCTTATTTCACCATAGCACTCTTTGTACTACCATACAGCAGGGGTCCTCAACAGGGGGTCCGGGACCCCTAGGGGGTCCTCAGAGTTACTACAGGGGGTCCTCCAAATCTTTGTGTTATAGGATTCAGGGGAACATTAGCCAAAAATAGCCGATCTACAAGCTCACAACGCCTCGCAGTGCGAGGCGTTGTGAGCTTGTAGATCTGCTATTTTTGGCAAAGAGGTTTGGTGTAGAGGGGAAAAAAGAGCTAACCAAGTACAGAGCCTACTTCCTCTCTCTCTCAGCCAAGGGGTCCTTGGCCTGAATAACATTGAAGATGTTCCACGTCGTTACGTTTTAGGTAATCTTTTAATACCTCACAACGCTTTGAAAAGCTCACAATGCTTTAGTTTTTGTCTAGTTTTAGTTGAGTTGATTTAGTTGACAAAAATTTATTTTGGCGGGCCTTAATGGCGTCGTAATGGATGATTTTACACTTGCATACTGACAATAGCCGATCTACAAGCTCACAACGCGTCGCAGTGCGACGCGTTGTGAGCTTGTAGATCTGCCATTTTCAGAGCGCAACACCCTTGTGCAACTAAACATAAAATAACTTGTCTTAGTTCTACTGGATCTCGTCTCCACTAGTCCCTCCCTAACATTTTTGTCTAGTTTTTAATTGTTGACAAAAGTGTCAATATATTTAGCTTTAGTCATCGTAGCTTAGTTTTTATTCAGTTTTCATTTAGTTCTCGTCAGTGAAAAAAGGTGGTCGACGCAAATTTTTCGTCATAGTTTTAGTCGACAAAATCAACACTGCTTGAGTCTCACATCACAATATGGATAATAATATCTTAACATATTGCCCAGGCCTTAGTACTCCTACTGACGTCAGAGAGGACACATTGTGACGCACCGTGGCCAGACGGCACCGTGGCCACCCCACTAATTCCATCTGCTGAAATGGAGCCACCTCGTCTGAGACGTGCACTCCGAGCCAAGGCCTGTGTAATGAGCTCCGAGGTGTTTTTAGAGAGAGAGAGAGAGCGAGAGAGAGAGAGAGAGAGAGAGAGCGAAGCGAGGGAGTGGAGGAGGAAAAGGGTAACGCACTATAATAACACGTGTTGAGGTGGAGGAGGAGGCACATTAGCGAGATGAGAAGGAGAACAGAACGACAGAGCGTTAACAGGTATAGATGGGAGGAGGGAGAGGGAGAGGGAGGAAGTGTAGCCTCTTTAAAAAAGCCAGGGAGTATAGAGGCATATTGTCCATGTCGAGTGGAAACCTTGTTTCGAATTCATGGATATTTTGCCCATGGTAGGCAGCGGTTCCGGTAGGAGACACAAAGGAGACTCTTTGTGTCTCCTACTGGAACTGCTGCCGGTCATCAAATTATTGACAAAAAAAAATCCATGAATTCAAGTCTCCATGGGGTGACTGATCGTAATTTTGGGGGTGAACTATCCCGTTAATACTTTTCATTAGTTCCATATTTATTTACAACTCACAGACACTCTTAACCGCCGTGTCTTTCACTTTAAAATGAATGCAAAAAGTAGCAGATGCTACACGTTGTGAGCTTGTAGAACGGCTATTTTTGCCTAACTTTTGTATGATGCAGTTATATGACAAAGTAGAACGCCTTAAATTACGGAGAAAACAGCCCCGAACAGCAGTGATATTAGCCAGCTGAAAAGCGAGAACGGATCGACTGAGATCGAGAGCAGGTAGGAGGAAGGAAAGGAGGGCGGTAGGGAGGAAGAGAGGAAGGGAGGAAGGAGAGAGGGAGTAAAGCCTTTCTAAATGTCAGCGCTGTGAGCGGAGCTGCTCAGATGAGACTGGGCAGCTCCAGGCACTGTTACAATGGGGGAGAAAAAAAACACACAGCTGGCAGAACATCAGCTCCTGGTAGGGGGGGGGGGGCATGGGGGGGCAGGCAGCTGCTGTCGGCAATGAAACAGACAGTCTTTTGCCTCCCAAACACCAGATTTTGTTGTTTTGCCACGGTCAGGTGTCTCTAACACGGTTTTGTTATTGTCCATCCCTCGCTCGCTCTCTCTCTCTCTCTCTCTGTGTGTGTGTGTGTGTGTGTGTGTGTGTGTGTGTGTGTGTGTGTGTGTGTGTGTGTGTGTGTGTGTGTGTGTGTGTGTGTGTGTGTGTGTGTGTGTGTGTGTGTGTGTGTGTGTGGTGCTTGTATTACTACAGATGGTTCTCAACCTGTGGGCTGGTTGTGCGCACGTGGGCCGGGAATGCTTAAAAAACAACATTTGAGTACTTTTTCCACCACTGATAGTAACTATACCATAAATGTCCCCACGAGTATTATAGTAGAATTCGAGAAATAGTCAGCCGTCAGCCATTGTGAGGACACAAGAGAAATGCTTGTTGTATGGTTATAAAAACATTTTGTTAGGAAAATATTCAGGCTGGGGTTAAGCGTTCAGAGGTTAAGTGTAGGGCTTCAGGTTGGAGTTTTGCCAATTCATACTTGATTGCGTGCCAGTGATGTTTGTGCACCAAAAACAGCAGTTTGCAGTGCGATGCATTGTGACCTTGTAGATCTGTTATAAATGCCCCCCCCCCCCCCAACAAAAATACAGTACACAGTAGGCCTGACCTCGATTAGTCGAATAGTCGACTAATTAGTCGAGGGGTGTCTGAGTCGACTGCCAATCTCTTAGTCGAATTATAATTATAAATATATATATACATTTTTTTATTTTTTATTATTCGACTGAGAGATTGGCCTAGTTTGTTATATTAATTAACTAGTAGTTTGCCAAAAATAGGATAAAACCAATAGTATGTTTAATCAGACACTAAGCACCCCTACAGCCCAAATGGAATGTTCCTCTATTGCATAACATATTTTTTGCATGATTTTGAGAGATTGGCAGTCAAATCAGACTGATTCAACTGCCAATCTCAGTCGAATTATTATAATTTTTTACTGCCAGTCGACTATTGGCAATTAGTCGCCAATCAGATTCGACTATACAAATCCTTAGTCGTGGACAGGCCTAATACACAGATAGCGTATGTGTCAGGGTTGGGAACCCTCACATTTCAAAAAGGGTGGAAGCTTAGATGCAGAGACAAAACAAAGTTAATTGACACAAAAACAGAACAGAAAAATCTAAAATCCCAAATCCCAGAAGGTCTGATTACAAGTTGGCTAAAGTCATACAACTACAGAGTACCTCAAAGGAGTAGTTCACCCAAAACAAAAATCTTATTTTCTATCAATTACACACCACATGAAGCCTTGAATTCATGGAGATTTTTTTGTACCTCTGTTGCACCATCAAAGACTCAGACACAGAATGAACAAAAAATAAAACTGGATTCTGAAGTACACGGACATTCAATCAAAGCAATAACACAGAAACAAGACACTGGTGTGGTGGTTAACAAGGGGGCGGGGAGAACATAACCCAAAAGAAAAGAAAATAATGGTCTAGAATTAGCCTGGAAAGGCCACCAGAGAGCAAAAAATAAATAAAAAAAAATTATAATAATAATACATTATATTTATATGCAGGTATACTATGTACATGTTATTTGAAACGACAAGCTCTCTCTACAAGATCTCTTTCACGAGGGAGCCCTGTTGAGGGAAAAAAATTCTATAGAGTTTACAGCTGACTGAAAGTTGACAATTGGTGAGTGATTAGAGGAGTGTTGAATTAATGAGCCTTTGTTAACACATACAGTGCCAAGATCGCATCGATGCGTTCTTTCAAATCCATCGCTTGAGTGCCAGGATTCCAAAGAACGCATTGATGCGTTCTTTTGAATTTTCATTGTTTAATCTGTGATCGCACGGTCCTGTTTATTTCTCATCAACACTTTCGTTTTCCACTTACGTCACACTCACCCGGAGCCGGATGTAAAAAAAAAAATCATTTCCGGGTCACATTGTTTTTCTCCGGTAATTTTCATCCAGAATAAGGAAAAACACGTTTTTTCACACGGTATAAAAAACGAACGGACAGCTCAACTTCTATTTTCTTTGGTCCGGGTGACTAACAGTCATCGTCGTAGTGTATCACATCGTTTTCAGGCCGATCGGCGGACCAGGGATTGTCGAAAACGTCACTTCTGGTGAATGACAGGATATGACGTGGGCCTGTTTGGGAGGGGGCGAGCGAGGTGATCAATGTGTGGATTTGCTGCTCTCTACTGGTGGAACTGTCGTAGGTGCTTGACATCACAATCAGAGAATTTATTTGAATGAAAAATTACAAAACAAAAAAAATAAAAAACACGCAAATTGCTGGCACAGGGGTGAGTACATTATGAATAAACTCTGGCAGTCAATGTGTTAACAATCATTACCAGTGATTACCAAAAGTGTGAAATGTTTAAGAAGGCATCTTCTCAACCTGGACTATTCTGGCTTAACAAGATTCAAATGAGCAATTATCTTCTTCGAATATGTTCCGATTTCAACGAATGACACGTCAGTTGAAAAGCTTTCATAATCTGTCAAAAAAAAAGCAGAACAATGACCATGGCAATGACCTTGTGTCTCAAACCACTGTACATGTGTGTGTGTTTCCACAGGTGCAGCTGTCCCTCTACACGTACCTGTCCTCAGAGTTCATTGGCACGGCCACCATCTACACCACCATCCGCCGCGTCGGCACCGTGCTGCAGCTCATGCACACGCTCAAGTACTACTACTGGGCCAGCAACCCCCTGGAGTGCAGCGGCATCGCCCCCAAAGGCCTCGGTACGTGACCGTACGCGCGCATTCACAATCGCACGCACACACATTTACATGCACTATGGTTCTTCTCACTATTGAGTGTCCGTCCTGAGATTGGGAGGTCTGGGTTCGATCCCCCGGCCGGGTCGTACCAAAGACTATAAAAATGGGACCCAATGCCTCCCTGCTTGGCACTCAGCATCAAGGGTTGGATTGGGGGGTAAGACCCTGCAACATACTAGAGCAGGGCTACTCAACTTAAGATGGCTCAGGGGCCACTCAGCAAAATACCAAAAGTCCAAGGGGCCGCAAGCTAAAAATGTCGGTCCTATTTTGGATTTTTTTTCGATTTTGTAACACACACTACACATTGTTATTGTTATAAGAAAATGTACATTTTGACATCATATTCTTTTCACTGTACCTGTTTATTTTGTGTGTATGTCCAGTGGCATCAGTTACAGCAAAAGCTAAGGTATGGCAAGGTTAGGGTTGCCAACTCCCAGAGATTTAAATAAGGGACACCTATCCTGGGCACGCGGCAAAGCCGCGTGGCCGAAAAAAATTGGGGGTCAAACCCCCCAAAAAAACCCGAAATGCATAGAAAACTATGCATTATACCTGCAACAATTGACGCACCTGTCTGTTTGTTTTTGAAAAAAAATGAAGCAACCCATATATTTGAACGGATTTTTTTTTTTTTTTTGGTTTGACGATGAGGGGCCGCAGAGACGCTGCATTGGGGCCGCATGCGGGCCGCGGGTTGACTAGCGCTGTACTAGAGTCATGTCCAGGGGGTGTACTTACATCAAGCTGCCTCACGCTACAGAAACAGGAGATAGGCTCCTGACCTATGGGCCACATGGCTCGGCAATAAGGCTTACTTATGGTTCTCAACGGGACAGGGTTTCAGGGGGTCCCCAGCTAAATGATCGATAGTTACAGTCCTAAGAACCGATAGGGTCTGTAACTCTGAGAGTGTACGAATGGAACCATTCGTACACTCTCAGAGTTAAATGAATACGGAGGATTTGACGGTGTAGATTGCACCAAAGGTTGCATCAACTATAGGGTCAAATGGCCCTAATGCATATCAAACTGGGGGTCCTTCAAGCAAGGACCAGTGATTCTCAAACCATTTGAGAATCACTGCACTATGGGTAGGGCTGTCACCATCAGGACATTGTGCTTGATGATTCATTGTCATACAAATAATTGCGATTAACGATTTAATTGTGTTTTTCCTTGAACATCAGTATTCAGTGGACAAGACTCTCCAAGATCCAAAATCTGACCTAGAATTCAGTCAGGCTCTAAGTCCCAATAACACCCACCTGATCCCTGTTATAAAGTTTTATCGTTGATTGGCTATAGTTGGAAGACTTGCGTTCCCAAAATGAGATAAGAACATAAAAAATAATAGGCAATAAGACTGTTTTATTGGTTTTAATTAGCAGGTTAGAGTTATTGAGCAATGGAAATTGTTTCTCTAATATGACTGTATAGTTTGAAAATGATTTATTTTTCTTGGAGTGAAAAACAAACGAAAAGCGGAGAATTTGAAGATTGAATTATCCCTGCTTATCTCAAGAAAGTTTTAAATGGGGTTATTACTGCCACACACACACACACACACACACACACACACACACACACACACACACACACACACACACACACAGAGTAATAGTCAGTAATAACCTAATTGTGACGGTGTCACAGAAATTTATTATTTGGTCCGTTAAAATGGATATGCATTAAAAGTAGCAGACTGGAACTTATTTTAATCAATACAACTTTATTTTAACCAATCTGTACGGTAGACAGAGGAAAATATTGTACTTTTACTCAACTGCATTTATTTTAAAACTTTAGTTACTTTGTAGATTTTGATTATAATTACAAAACAAACATTAACCACTAACCATTAACCACTAACCGCTCTATATACATTTCGGCCATTTGAAAATAGCCGCTCTACAAGCTCACAATGCGTCGCGATGCGACACATTGTGAGCTTTTAGATCTGCTATTTTCAAAATATTTGTATACATTTGAAAACTTGTGAAATCGGACATTATGCATAATGAGTACTTTTACTTTTGGTACTTAAAGTACATTTTGATGACAATACTTTTGTACTTTTACTCAAGTACATTTTGAATTCCGGACCTTTACTTGTAGTTTTTATTGCAGTATTGATACTTTTACTTAACTAAAATGTGAGTACTTTTCCACCACTGCAGTCAACTGCTGTGCTAAAATATCCTGCTTGCATCACAGCGAAATCCAAGAGATGGTCTGGAACCAGTAGTGTACTGGTTCTCAACATGGGGCCCGGGGACCCTATAGGTGTCCTTGTGGGGGGTTTTCAGGGGCGAGGTACCCGGGCTAAATGATTGATAGTTAGAAACCAAATGGACTATTACTGGTTTATTGTAAATGGAACAGCACTGCAGGACAATTACAGGACTACAAATGGAACCCATTTGTACACTGTCAGAGTTAAATGAACGCTGAGGATGTTATAGAACAGATTGGAGCCCCAGAGATTAAAAATCCAATCAGATAGGGGTCTCTGGCCTTAACCCATTAAGACCGGGAACCCATCTGTGTCATTGTAAGATTTTTTGGGCTATTCAAAAATAGCAGATCTACAAGCTCGTATAGATGGGTTTCCCGTTTGTAAACATTGAGGATGATGCGCGCGCAGTGGAGGGAAGAGCCTGTAGAGGGCGCTATTACCCGCAGCATCTCTGGCCACTGTACATTGATAAAATAAATGGTCTTCACCGGGTTTAATGAAAGTAGATTAAATGATGCAGTTTGTAATATCTTCTTTACTCAATAAAAATGATTTGTCGGAAGTTGGATCTGTCTGTATATAATAGCAGCATTATGCCTATTCTGCCTATAATAGCAGCATTATGCCTATCTAAATCCCGAAAATAACAATAGAGTGAATGGCACTTCCGGGTCGTTCTACCTCCCGCATGCGCAGAATGCACACTCTGCTCTGTGATGACGTCGCGCGGAAACCCATCTATAGCGCGACACCGAGTGCCGCGCTATACGAGCTTGTAGATCTGCTATTTTAGAAAAAACTTGAACAATTTAGCAAATCTTTGAATATATATATTATTTTTTTTAAGCGAACATTTTTAACTCAAATCTTTGCTTTTGGGGGATTCTACAAATGTCTTCTAAATCCTAACAGCTTCTTTTTTGAAAAAAAACATATGTTGCTGTATATATATCAGTGGTTCTCATACTTAAATACTAAAAATGTGTATACTGTATATATTCAAAGATTTGCACATATTTTATAAAAAAATCTAAAATAGCAGATCTACAAGCTCGTATCTGCTATTTTTGAATAGCCAAAGAAATCTAAAAATGGCACAGATTCTTCCCCGGTCTTAATGGCTTAATGCATATCAATCTAGGAGGTCCTTGAAATTGAAACGGGCTGAGAATAACCCTTGTCCACTCCAGAACGTTTAACAGCCATTGACTTTAATCAACCAGAGGCTCTCTCCTCCACTGGGCCTATCACAGTGCATCCCACGTTGCCCCGGGCAACAGACCGCTTTGATTGACACGACATGAGGGAGCGTTGGGGGAATAGTAATGAAGCGGCTGTCTGCCTCGCTGTCACCGTTGCCATGTCTGCTTATTGTAAGCGACTATGAGCTTATCTTTCTGTGAAGTTGCTTGTAAATATTGGTAGTTTTCAGGGTTGCGTTTTTTTGCCCTTGTTTCTAAAGTGTAGTTACTTTTTTTGGGCTTGCTTCCTAATTTGGTTTAAACAAGTGGTTCTCAAACATTTCCGTGTTATCGTGGACCCCCCAAAATGTATATGTAGGCCTTTTGTCCCTCCCTATAACCCCCATCTGAAAACATTTTGTGCCAGGTAGCCCTGTACCAGATTTGTTTTAAAATGTTTCAAAAATCGTCCAAATATTTCACATTTTATTTCAAGATTTGTTTTGAAAATAGCCGATCTACAAGTTCACAACGTTGTGAGCTTGTAGATCGGCTATTTTCAAATAGCCAAAGTTTAAATAGGGCTGAAGTGGTTAATGGATGTTTTGTAATAATGATCAAAACCTACAAAGTAACTAGTAACTGAAGTTTTCAAATAACTGTAGTGGAGTAAAAGTACAATATTTGTCCCAGAGATGTAGTGGAGTAAAAGTAAAAGTATAGAAAATTGGAAATACTCCAGTAAAGTAAAAGTACCTCAAAATTGTACCTAAGTACAGTACTTAAGTAAATGTACTTAGTTACTTTACACCACTGGTTGCTTATTTCTCTCGTAATATATGGCAACACTGCCTCGCTGTGTGTTTGGCTGTAGCATTATGCCTGCTTACCGGACAAACTGCCAGACTGCCAAACTGCCAACCCCCCCCACCCCCGTCCTCATGTGAAAAATAAAATTATAATTAGCAGTAATTAACCCCGGCCATGTATGTATTAATGGCCTTTTGAAGGCCATGGTTCCCTCATGGGGTTCTCATGTCAGTGTTGCTTTGGGTGCATGCCATACATATGGTAATCAGTGAGATATATTTACATGGTGGAAATATTTTATCTCTGCTCCGGAGATCACCGTTCGACGCTCTCTGTGTGTGTGTGTGTGTGTGTGTGTGTGTGTGTGTGTGTGTGTGTGTGTGTGCGTGCGCGTGTGCGTGTGCGTGTCTGTGTGCGTCCATCTAGTCTCACATACAGTGTGTGTGTGTGTGTGTGTGTGTGTGTGTGTGTGTGTGTGTGTGTGTGTGTGTGTGTGTGTGTGTGTGTGTGTGTGTGTGTGTGTGTGTGTGTGTGTGTGTGAGACCCGGTCTCTCTCTTAATATTGCGTGTGTGTGTTTGTGTGTGTGTGTGTGTGTGTGTGTAGTCTCACATACTACTATGAACATCAGTGTCATTTTCTTTAAGCACGCTGACAGCAGGCCAAGGACCTCAATTATTGAATATTTATTTTCAATTTGGTCAATGACAACTATGTCATATTTATTTGTATGTATTATCGCAGAGCAATCATCCCTCAAGGCTTAGGGATAAGCTCCCTGCCAGGCTATGGACCAGAACTAGCCAATTGCTTTAGATTAACACCAAAATATACGTACATCAGTACATTCATGACTGAAGAGTTATTATTACAGCACGCCTCCTCAGCTCAAAAGGTGTTCTCTGAGGACACGTACGGCCCCTTAGATCTGTAATGCAGACGACGGATGTATTTCTGTAATGTTGGCAGTGGTTCTCAGGTCTCTCTCTCAAGGCCTTTGCAGACAGGGAGCGATTTTTCGCACGAAAAAAACGGACAATATCATTTTTTAAATGAACACATGGTTCTCAATGACCTCATGCATACCGGCTCCGAATTTACCGTGCGGCGATGCGTCGATGCGTTTTTTTTCCAATCGAACCCAGTTCGATTCGTGCGTCTTTTCGCATGCGGTAAAAGCTGATTGACTAATCGCACCCTGTCTGCAAAGGCCTTTACAGTCCATTGAAAGCTTTAGGGACACAGAATGGAGAGACATTATTCACAACCATGACAACTAAACTGGGAAACATATAAGAGGCTCTATAGTGTGTGTGAAGCTCAGCAATGAGGCCATACAGGATACCAACACACATAGAACACACACACACACACACGCAAAGCAACTGTTGAGAGAGACAATACAGAGAGACACGATACAAAAAGGGAAAGAGAAAGGTATTTGGACTAATAAGTCAGCTCAAAGAAATATTGTTATATTATTATCATATTAAAAATGTATTTACAAATTTGATCTTTACTCAGACCCTCTATTGACAAATGTCTCATGAAATGAAATGAATGAAAGTAAAGCACTAACACACACTTTTTCATACATAGATCACACACACACACACACACACACACACACACACACACACACACACACACACACACACACACACACACACACACACACACACACACACACACACATGCTATTTTCAAAAGAATTGTATACATTTTAGACATATGATTTGTGAAACAGGACATTCTGCATAATGAGTACTTCTACTTTTGGTACTTTAATTACATTTCTTTACCAATACTTTTGTACTTTTTCTCAAGTAATTTTTTTATTCCGGACTTTTACTTGTAACAGAGTATTTCTACATTTCAGTATTGATACTTTTACTTAAGCACAAAATGTGAGTACTTTTTTCCACCACTGCCTATACTGTACAGTACAGTATGTGATTAATGAGCGAGGCAGTGTGATCATGCGTAGGTGTCATGTTCCATCATGACACACGCTGAATGATGCATCACTCTGCTCTGCTGCAGTGTCATGTATGGGCCTTATTTAATCACACGCATGTCTGCACACACACGCGCACACACACACACACACACACACACACACACACACACACACACACACACACACACACACACTAACCCTATTTCTCAAATCCTACTATATCTGTAATTCAAGCGCACGCACACACACACACACACACACACACACACACACACACACACACACACACACACACACACACACACACACACACACACACACACACACACACACACACACACGCTCAGAATATGGGCATGAAATAATGTCCGCACAGAGTGACATAGTGATGGAGAGTGTGGGGAGGACAGCTTAATGCGATCACACACCCTCCTCTCCTCCACCCAACCCCATCCTCATCTCTCTCTCCTCTCCTCCACCCAACCCCATCCTCATCCCTCTCTCCTCTCCTCCACCCAACCCCATCCTCATCCCTCTCTCCTCTCCTCCACCCAACCCCATCCTCATCTCTCTCTCCGCTCCTCCACCCAACCCCATCCTCATCCCTCTCTCCTCTCCTCCACCCAACCCCTGTCTTCATCCCTCTCTCTTCTATATAACAAATATGCAGTGGTGTAAAGTAACTAATTACATGTACTCAAGTACTGTACTTTGGTACAATTTTGAGGTATTCTTTACTTTACTGGAATATTTTCAGTTTTCAGTACTTTTACTTCTACTCCACTGCATCTCAAAGGCAAATATTGTACTTTTACTCCACTACAGTTATTTGACAACTTTAGTTACTTGGTAGATTTTGATTATTATTACAGACATACATCAACCACTTCAGCCCGATATACATTTGGCCATTTGAAAATAGCCGATCTACAAGCTCACAATGCGTCGCGTAGATCTGCTATTTTCAAAAGAGTTTTATGCATTTTGAAAACTTGAAACGGGACATTCTGCATAACGAGCACTTTCTACTTTTGTTTTGAATTCCAGACTTTTACCTGTAACAGAATACTTCTATATTGCAGTATTGATACTTTTACTTAAGTAAAAAATGTGAGAATACTTTTTCCACCACTGCAAATATGAATATCCAACCCATACTAAAATGCAAAAATTAAAAATGAAATCCAACACACAGGGACACCGTAGATAAAACACCCACACCTGTAGGGAAATTAGCGCCAACATCAAACGACTCCGTGTAGATAAAGTGCCTTCAAGTGTTTCAAATCTTCCCTATTGAACAATGATTCAACCTGCCTGAAGTGGGCCTGCGGTGCTATTGTATGTTTGGAGTGCTAAAGAGGCGGACAGCTTCAGGATACGAGCTATTCTGGAACCTGGATGTTCTCTTCTTAATGCTTCTTAATGTCTTTTGCTGCAAAGGGAGGCAATTAGAAAGGTTGTTAGCAGGGTGAGAGGGGGGCCCTGTAGAATTTTAAGGCCATTCTTCTTTTGTAATCTGGCTTTGTAGATCCCCTGCTTAGGGGGCGGGAGATCACATGCAGTCATTCTTCTGGATGCTGTATACGCCACACTTTGTTCCAACTGCCTTCCTGTCCTCACATGTCATGACGCTAAACCACGCAGTTCACTGCGTAGGAGAGGATTCTCTACACCGCTGCATAGATCCCTCCCCCATCCCCTCCCACCCCCAGCAAATACAACCCTGTCTATAAAACTGTTTCATTCATACCATCCCTGGATTAGAGTTCTCAAATTCTGCCCGAACCCGACCCTACCCGACCCGACGGGCCGTGCCAAAAATGTCACTCAGAGAAGAAGTCGGGTGTCATCTCGTTCCAAAAAAACAGGAAGCCATGCATCCACCCTGACTATGTGATTTTTAGAAAAACACTCCTATCTCAGTTTCTTTTTTTTGCACCACCCATTTTCAACATGCCATAGCCCCAAAATGGCCGATCGCGGGTGGAATGTTATTGTTCCAGCGGACACACAGATGCCTCCGCCTCCTCACAGGGAAATTTTTTTTTGTACACAATGTGGCTTCCACAGCGTTTCAAAGATCGTCGGATTAAGGTAATTACGCTGGCAAGGGGATAAACAACGATGTTTAATATCTTGGCAGGAGATGTGTTAAAACAATACTGGCGAAAATGGCCAAAACTCAAACGTCAATGTTTTGGCCATAATCTCTGGAACGGACGGTCCAATCTGCTCAGTTCAAAGCTTGTTGGATGCGTGACTTTGAGGACATTAACACATTAACCGCCAAGAACGTAGTCCTACGGTCCGTTAAATCCAACTGTTAAGCGCCGAGACCGTAGCCCTACGGTCCACGGTCTTTTCGCGCTATTCACTTCCGGGTTCACTTTCGGAATTTTTTTGATCCACTTCCGTTTCCGGTTTGATGACCGGAAATAGAATTATTTGGGATCCGGTTTTGATGATCACGTCCACTCTCGTTCTACAGACGAAACTGAAACTCAATTCTCTTCCTGTAGTTTTTTCTCCTCGCATTTCACTGTTTAACGTAATCCGCTCTAACTACAACATGGATACCCCGTTTGACACGTGGTCTTCACTGGGAGATACAGTGGGATGTCGCGGATGTAAACAGACCTTGTACGGCTCAATCTTAAGGATTTTAACAAGATCTATGGCGACATGAAAAAAACTAAAAAACAACAAAAACACCTTGGCACTGGTGAGTACATTATGAGATTAACCTCTGGCGGTCGATGTGTTAAGCACATAATGACACTTTTTGGGGTTTTGGGGGTTTTCGAACCGCCAGGCGGTGGGCTGCTACTGCGCCACCCGAGCGGGCCCCCTTTGTTCTATACTTTAAAGCAGAGGTCTTCAACAGGGGTTTTCAACAGGGGCTAGGGGTTCCTCAGATATACTGCAGGGGGGCCTCCAAATCTTTGTGTGATAAGAACTTTATTTTTACATTAGCCACTTGAACCCTCGCATCCCTATTCTGGGAGAAACATCAGCCCAAAATAGCCGATCTACAAGCTCACAACTTGTCCGTAAATTATTATAGCTATTTTTGGCGAGAGGTTTGGTTTAGAGGGGAAAAAGGTCAAGTTTACAAAGTGGTTTTAAGTGGTTAAATGTCTGAAAACATGAATCCAATATGTAGTGGGGGGTCCCTGCTTCATCTCTCTCTCGGCTAAGGGGTCCTTGGCCTGAAAAACGCTGAAGGACCCCTGCTTTAAAGTCAAACAAATCATAACATCTTGGCTGTCAGCAACTGCAGCCGCTTCAATCGCTATGGCAACAATCTCTGATGGCACCGGCACCTCTGTGACGTTGCAACCAGCCCCCTTTTTGTCATAAACTGTCTCAACACGTATACGCCAACCACCATTTATTTAACAAACCTCTAAAAAACGTTTTAGCTGTCACGAGTCTCCGCCAAAAAAAAAAGGTCTAGCAGATATACTACTGACTGCGTTTTATGGAAACAGAAGAAATTGGAAGAGCACTTTTAACGAGAGGAACACACTGGTGGTGTTGACCTTCAAGAAGTCCTTTTGTGTTTTGCGAGAGAGAGAGAGAGAGAGAGAGAGAGAGAGAGAGAGAGAGAGAGAGAGAGAGAGAGAGAGAGAGAGAGAGAGAGAGAGAGAGAGAGAGAGAGAGAGAGAGAGAGAGAGAGAGAGAGAGAGAGAGAGAGAGAGAGAGAGAGAGAGAGAGAGAGAGAGAGTGCTTGTATTACTGTACTTATGAGGACCTTAATGTCCCCACAAGTATAATAGGATTTGAGAAATGGACATTGTGTGGTCGTCCAGGAATCACCATCCTTATTTCAGTCATTTGGATTCAGCAGCATGTCTTCTATGAAAGCATGTTGCGCAGTGAAAATAGCCGATCTACAGGCTCACAACGCGTTGCATCGCAAAGCGTTGTGAGCTTGTTGATCTGCTATTTAAAAAAAAAAATTACTTTTACTTTTGATACTTTAAGTATATTTTGATGCCAATACTTTTATTCTTTTACTCAAGTAACATAGTGTATTGAACACAGGCCTTTTACTTGTAACAGAGTCATTTTATATTGTGGTATTGATACTTTTACTTAAGTAAAATATGTGAGTACTTCTTCCACCACTGGCCATACACATTGTTGCAGTCGTGAGGTTTTATTTTGCTTTGATAAATTAAGTACAGTAATACAAGCATATGTGTGTGTGTGTGTGTGTGTGTGTGTGTGTGTGTGTGTGTGTGTGTGTGTGTGTGTGTGTGTGTGTGTGCGTGTGCGTGCGTCTGTGTGTGTGTGTGTGTGTGTGTGTGTGTGTGTGTGTGTGTCAAACGCTTTGTGATCAGTAAGCGTTTTAGAGCACTTTCCGTGCACTCTGGCAGAGAGGATGTCAGTAAACAGAGTTGGCTCACTGCAGCACAGATTGTTGCACATTCATCGCACTGACGCTCATTATGTTTTATTAACGTGGACTTTTATCAGTGTGATGTTGACATAATGTTTGACGTGTGTGTGTGTGTGTGTGTGTGTGTGTGTGTGTGTGTGTGTGTGTGTGTGTGTGTGTGTGTGTATGTGTGTGTGTGTGTGTGTGTGTGTGTGTGTGTGTGTGTGTGTGTGAGAGAGTGCACTTTAAGAGAATGCAATCCATTTGCCTGTTTGCATTTCACTTCCTGTATAACAGCAGGAGAGTTGGTGTGTGTGTGTCGATATAGAAACCTAGATACCTCATTGGCCGCTGCAGTTCCTTGGAGCGACCTGTATCGCAGCCACCATATTAGAGGGGGCACGCTGCCACTCAAAGTGACTACTGGCCAATCACAGCGCGTTGACTATAGTTGCTGCGCTGCTGCCTCTTAAAGGGTTAAGGTCTGGGTTACGAAAAGACCCGCCCCCACCTGCCTCTGATTGGCCTACCTTCTGTGACGCACGCGGAAGCTTGCCCCCTCCAATGTGGTGCCCGAGATGCAGACGCATCAGAGCTGGAGGAGGCGTCTACCTTCATATTGTGTGTGTGTGTGTGTGACTGTGTGTGTGTGTGTGTGTGTGTGCGTGCGTGCGCTTGTATTACTACCATATACTTTTGAGGGCCACGTGTCCCCACAAGTCTAGGAGGTCCTCACAGGATAAAGGGTTGTTATATGGTTTTTTTTTTTTTTTTTTTAGGGAGTTAGGTTTACAATTAGGAACAGATTCAGGTTGGGGTTAGGAGTAGACATTTAGAGGTTAGGTTTAGGGGTTATGTTTGGAGTTATATGCCTGATTTACACTAGATATGCATAGCTGTCGCACACTGAAAATACCACATATAAAGACATACTAAAGACTGAACTGGGGAAAACAGCCTTTTGTTTTAGTGCCCCAACCACCTGGAATGACCTACAGCTTAAATTTAAGATCTGTTCTCCCATAACATACTGACAATGTTAAACCTTGATTGCAGGCCTACCCACAAGTGTCTGCAATTGCTTTTAAATTGTGTTGTGTCACACGATAGGGAAATGTTGTTTTATTTTGTTTCTGTTCTGTCTTGTTTTTTTGATGTGACTATTGATGTGAAAATGAAAACGAAATTGTACTGTGATGTATCTCGACGACACGGCAATTGAGGGCAACCCCAATGTCTTTCGAGAATAAATAAAGGTTTGAAATGAAATGAAATGAAACATATCCGATATGCTGTTCTCGGCTTTATGGTTAGGGCTAAAAAATGACAAAATGTTTTATGGCATTCATGAAATCGCTGTCCTAAAACGTTGATGTCCTCACAATTATAGTAATACTAACCTGTTTGTGTGTGTTTGTGTGTGTGTTTGCAGATGGACCCCGGCCGTCCCAAAAGGAGATCATCTCTCTCAGAGCCTTCATGTTGCTCTTCCTAAAACAGCTCATCTTAAAGGTACAGTCCTCTTCTCTTTGTTGTCTACTGTACAAAATATCTTAATTATACTCTGCCCACCCGCCCCCCTCCCTCCCCCCTCCCTCCCCCCTCCCTCCCACCTCCTCCCCCATGGTGTGGTTGTGTCGTCTGTCTCCACATCTCCTGGGAATGCTGGCTTAATGTGAAGCGCTGCGTATGGAGATTTGCATTATGGATCAGCAGCACACAGGCTTTGTGTGTGTGTGTGTGTGTGTGTGTGTGTGTGTGTGTGTGTGTGTGTGTGTGTGTTTGCGTGTGTAGTGGTTTAACAAATGGCTGCTCGTATCTGCTTGCCTGTGTGTGTGTGTGTGTGTGTGTGTGTGTGTGCGTGCGTGCATGCGTGTGTGTGTATTTGCTCATGGGGATGCACTTTATTTGATGCGCACACTTACTATATGAGTGTGTGTGTGTGTGTGTGTGTGTGTGTGTGTGTGTGTGTGTGTGTGTGTGTGTGTGTGTGTGTGTGTGTGTGTGTGTGTGTGTGTGTGTACACGTGTTCTCGCCTGTTTTTGTGAGTAGGATTCGTGCATCTGCATGTCTCTTGTTAAAATGCATGAGGCCAGGTAGAGATTTAATGAAGTTGTCTCAGGTTAATGAGATGTAAAAACCACTGTCCTCTGATGAGATATGGCTTCTTCTTCTGTGTTGTTGTGCAGGACCGCGGTGTGAAGGAGGACGAACTGCAGAGCATCCTCAACTACCTGCTGACCATGCACGAGGTATGAAACGCGCTAGTGCATGCTACACAACACGTTAACATTACCTACTGACTATGCATGAGTTATGAAACACGCTAGTACACGCTACACACGCGTTAACATTACCTACTGACTATGCATGAGGTGCAAAACACGCTAACTGAGCATGTATGAGGTAAGAAGCGCGCTAACCGAGCATGAATGAGGTACAAAACAGAAAACACGCTAACCGAGCATGTATGAGGTACAAAACACGCTAACCGGGCATGTATGAGGTACAAAACACGCAAACCGAGCATGTATGAGGTACAAAACATGCTTACCGAGCATGTATGAGGTACGACACACGCTAACTGAGCATGTATGAGGTACAAAACACGCTAACTGAGCATATACAGTATGAGGTAAAAAACACGCTAACTGACCATGCAATGAGGTACGACACACGGTAGAGCGGCCGGATGGGAACCGCAAGGTTTCCAGTTCGATCCCGGGCTCCCCTAGAGTTAGTGTCGAAGTGTGTCCTTGAGCAAGATGCTGAACCCCTAGTTGCTCCCGGTGAGCAGGTTGGTGCCTTGCATGGTTTCCTCCGCCATCGGTGTATGAATGTGTGTATGAATCAGTGAATGTAATTCACAATCTATGTAAACCGCTTGGGATAAAAGCGCCATATAAATGCACCATTTACCATTTACATCTCTTAGCAACATGAGAGCGTTTGAATGAAACCTTCACCTTTACACTTTCTGTTCTCAACCATCCTCCGCTAGCAGTTATATCTATTCCAGCTCTGACAGCATCCTTTTTTCCCTGTTGCCTGAATTCATCCTTCCTTCTCCTCTCTCCACCCCTCCACCCCCCCACCCAACAACCTCTCCTCACCCATCCTTTCATGTCTACGTACCTCCTGCAGGACGAGAACATTCATGACGTGCTCCAGTTGCTGGTGGCTCTCATGTCTGAACACCCGGCTTCCATGATCCCTGCGTTTGACCAGAGAAACGGGATAAGGTCAGTAACGGCAACTCACCACCCCCAATACACACACACACACACCCCCACACACCCACACACACACACACACACACACACACACACCCCCACACACCCACACACACACACACACACACACACACACACACCCCCACACACCCACACACACACACACACACACACACACACACACACACACACACACACACACACACACACACACACACACACACACACACACACACACACACACACAGACACACGTCCCATTCTAATGTTTTCCGTATGTGTGTGTGTGTGTGTGTGTGTGTGTGTGTGTGTGTGTGTGTGTGTGTGTGTGTGTGTGTGTGTGTGTGTGTGTGTGTGTGTGTGTGTGTGTGTGTGTGTGTCCTGGTTGTAGGGTGATCTGCAAACTGCTGGCCTCCAAGAGTGAGAGCATCCGTGTCCAAGCTCTCAAAGTCCTGGGGTACTTCCTCAAACACCTCGGACACAAGTAAGTAGCCTTTGAGGAAGAAATTATGTTATGCTATTATGGTCGTTTATATCTAACCGTTATATTTTACCATCACGTATAGCACGTACTGTATAGATACATTATGACATGACATGATATTTGGTAGCCTGTAGGAGCCAAGATGTCTCCGCTAGGCCTGATAGCTATTGGTTCAGCTGGTCCTTGTAGCAGCCAGAGTATAACTATGGTCTGATAGCCCTGTACTAGTTGGCAGAACTACCTTACCATGGATCTGTGTCAGACTGTGCGTCTATTGTACTTCTTCCCATGATATCATTAAAGTTTATTACACAGCTCGGTTAAATGCTTCATTCTGATTGGTCAAGCACTTAATTCAGCGGTGTGTGTATTTCTGAATAATGAACGATGAGCTCAATAACAGACCGCTGTCTAATCAAAGACTCAGAGCACCTGCACCTGCTATCCAACATGACAGCCATGTAAACAAACACACCATGTCATTTACAGCTAAACGTTGCTCTCAAGAATGTTTTGAAAACATTTGAAGCGAGAAATAGACAATGCAGTAACCAAACATTTATTCTATTTGATCAACGCTTCCTTGTTTTCCGAGGCGACCGTGTCCGCCCAGCACAACACTTATGGAATACTTTCATTACCGTAAGCAAGGAAATACTTTGTTTTGTTGTTACTTTTGGGTCAATGTATTAATTAATTTAATAAGTAGCCGAAGCGGGTGATTCAGGGTGATAAGGTACCTCCGCTACTCGTCGGTGCCTAATCACCCTGTCAGGATTTGTTTTTCAATAATGACCGGCAACCCGTTAATTATCCCTTTGCATAACCATCACCACCTAGAATATTGTCTCGACTCCTGTCGCCTCATCAATTAATGGTCGTCCAATGATCCGTGGGTCGGCGGTTCGAATCCCGGCTCCTCCTCTCCACATGTCGAAGTGTCCTTGGGCAAGACACTGAACCCTACATTGCCTCCAATGAGTTGGTCAGCACTAGCTTGCCACCATTGGTGTGTGAATGTGGGAAGTGAGGACGCTGGCGTCGACTGTTTGCCGCTTCACCTCCCAATGTATGAATGAATGAACCATCGTAAGGCGCTTTGAGCACTCTGAAAAGCGCTATAAAAATGCAATTCATTATTATTAATTCAACGACACCTTTCATCTGACTGACTCATCCTCGTTATTAGTGCTTTCAGATATAGAGTTTGAAATAGACAATAAATGGCTTCTCTGTGCAATCTGTAGCTATTGATATCAAGTTACTAGGTGTGCAGTAATTACTCGATAGGTCTTGATTCTTCTGCCCCCTTCAACTAATGAATATTGACCTTAGTCGGCACCATACTGTACAACAACACAGTTTTATTACCAGAGAGGATCTCATGTCCTGAGCACAAAGACTACTACTGCTGCTAGGTATACTTCGTTGTATGATGATGGATACCAAAAATATCAGACCTACAAGCTTATCGCAGAGTGTTGGGAGGTTGTAGATCTGATATTGTTTGCATTAAAAAAGCCAAAACTAAACAAAAACTGAAAAAACGTTTTCAAAGAATTTTCACTTTTTCTTTTTTACTTTCAAAAACTACACAATCTTATAGAGACGCTAGGTTTAATGTGGTTGATTACACCCACGTGGTGTCCCAGATCTATCCTAATCTCTGGATGGACACATCCAGGGGAAAATAAAGGTATTATATTCTATTTAGCAGTCCTGGAATTCCCCCAGGGCTCTAGTTTTCAGGACCACTCCTCCAGGTGAATGTAGGAAATGAGATAGATTGATCCTGTAATTTCCCTATAGAGGTCAGATGTCTGTGTAATGTGTATAATATACATACACCGTACAGTATATTATACTGTACGGTAAATCAGCTAATAGATGGTCCCATTGGGACAGTGGTGCTGGTGGAAAGTCCTAACATTCAGGTCAGGGCAGAGAGAGAGAGGGAGAGAGAGAGAGGGGGGAAGAGAGATAGAGAGAGAGGGGGAATGCACTGCAGTAAAAAGTGAAAAACAGCAGTGCAGTCCTCGAGCAGCTAGAACGCACTGTGCCACTGACTGCTGAGTTTTATGCTTGTAGAGGTGTGTCACATGGGACCTCGCTGTGTGTGTGTGTGTGTGTGTGTGTGTGTGTGTGTGTGTGTGTGTGTGTGTGTGTGTGTGTGTGTGTGTGTGTGTGCGTGCGCGTGCGCGCACGAGTGCACGTGTGCCCTGCATGGAGGTAATGCGATCCTGTCTAGGCGGAATAATCATTTTGACAGACTGCGGAGGGAAGGTGGAACCTTGGTGTCAGGAACAGCAGCAGTGCATGCTGGGGGGTTTATATTTGTCCCATGTGACACCATGCAGCCACCTCCTCTTGTAGCTATAAGCTAACGGCAGCGCCGCATGACGCTGCACCTGAGCAAAGTAATTTATGAAGATACACCATCCCAATTGGAGCCACTAGAGGCGACATGGTACACAAATCCTACAAATGGTCTCCTAAGTGGGCGCCGGCGTCTGACGGCAAATCTCGTGAACGTCCAATGTTTACTGGTGCGAGAGTGTGTTGCTGGGACAGAAATGTCGATGATAAAGTAGATTTTCTCCTGATTTGTTTCTCTGAAAAAAGCTATTTTAGTTTCAAAATGTTGTTAATATTGTGTGACTTGTGACGATCTGGTCAAATATTTAGTTCAGTGACCATGGAGCTAAAGAATGGTTCAGAAGCTGTGTTCACGTTCACTCTTCCATTGAAATGAATAGACTCCAACCTGCTTTCTGTCTCCTAAAAAGGCGTCCGTCCACTTCACACAGATACGGGAAGTAAACCGGAGATGCTATGTCTTGCTATTTCCGTCTTGGACCTGAGCACCAAGGACTGACAGATACAGATATCTCTATATATGGGCATAAAAGGGACACATGGTAGACAGACAGAAACAGACATCTCTATAACGGGTTCAAGGGGTACTCTGACAAAGCCCCCAACACTATATGACTCGGACATAATTGGTCGGTTCGGCATATCGTAGGTGTGAGGGGTCGCGTATCATGAAGAACTGTATCAGTTTAATGATATAGCTCATACTAACCCTGTACATGGGCAACTGGCGGCCCGGGGGCCACATGTGGCCCCCACCTTCACTTAATGCGGCCCGCAGGTTAATACTGATATATTATTGATTTCAGCTGTTACAATTGCAAACATGACCTGCTTTAATTACTTCAGTCTACATTAGTACCTTAATGACTAGTATTAACATTCTATTGTCTTTTTTATGTCCAATGTGTTTGTAATTAAGTTCATAAAGTTTACATATGTATAACTAAATGTATTAAAAATTAAATAAAAAATAACTTTGCATGATTCCAATTCAAAAATAGCAAAGCAAAGAATCTGGATTCCAATTCAAAAATAGCAGATCTACAAGCTCAAAATGCGTCGCACTGCGACCGTTTTGAGCTTGTAGATCGGCAATTTTTGCTACTCTTGTGTGACATAGAATGGCCTGAGTATGCAATGTGGCCCTCTGGAGTGAGTGTGGAAATATAGTGGCCCTCTCCATCATCAAAGTTGCCCACCCCTGTATAATAGCTTAATGTGTGTATGGGGTGAGGGGGTGCTTAGTTTGGCGGCTGAAAGGCATAATTGCTGTCCAGCTTATATAGGTGCTGTGTTGCATTTAAACTAAAGTATCCTTCCTGCATGTGCAGTATAATATCTGATACCCAACATAAAATATCCAAACATCAATATCAGATGTTCAGCCAAGCCAGTTTAAACACTGCCAGAGGATCGTTTAATAAAACGCACAGAGATGAACATCTCACAGCGACTGCACATTTGTTTGTGTGTGTGTGTGTGTGAGTGAGTGCGTGCTTGTGCGCGCTCGCGCGTGTGAGTGTGAGTGAGTGAGTATAGTAGAACTTGAGAAAAGGACCATTTCCCTGGTACTCATCAGAGAAATGATTGTTTTATTTTTAGAGATAGACTTATAATAAGGAAAGGTGTTAGATTTAGGGGTTAGGGTTGGAGTTATGCCTGATTTATGCTTAGTTGCGCGTCAGTATCACACACCAGAAATAGCCGATCTATTCTGTTACAATATTTAAAATACAAGTAAAAAATTGCATTTATAAAATTGCCTAAAATCTTGTATAGAAACACAAACGTGTGTGTGTGCGTGTGTGTGTGTGTGTGCGTGCGTGTGTGTGTGTGTGTGTGTGTGTGTGTGTGTGTGTGTGTGTGTGTGTGTAATACACTGATAATGGTCCTATCATACACAAAACGCCCTGGCTGCCATTAAGCTGAAAACAAAACGACAGTGTGAAATTAATTGAAATGCGTTGCAAAAACAAAGATAATGCACACTATCTGCTCAGTGCAAGCTAACAACGTTAGCATGTTATTGTTATTAAAAACTATCAAGTAACGCTGCCATACGATGAAATATAAAATAAATATTTATTAAAAAGCTAAAATACAAGGTTTCTGCAGGACACCGATGATAGGCTATAGTTATAATCATATCAATACAGATAAATAACCTCCTTTCATCATATTCACCATCTTAACCACACCATCGCCTGCTATAGGAAATGAATAGTTATTATAATGGCAAACATCAAAGACAGCTGGTTGACGGAGAGAGACAGAGAGAGAGAGAGAGGGAGAACCATGAGCACTGACAGGGCTACTCTCTACTTCCTGTACGCAACCAGACTGTCCACGGAGAAATGACGGCAGATCTTGATTTCATCAGACCTGAAATTAGGTTATTACTGACTATTACTCTGTGTGTGTATGTGTGTGTGTGTGTGTGCGCGTTCGTGTGCGTGCGTGTGTTGTCCTTGCAGGCGGAAGGTCGAGATCATGCACACACACAGTCTGTTCACACTGCTGGGAGAGAGACTTATGATGCACACCAACACTGTGTCTGTTACTACGTACAACACACTGTATGAGGTAGGTACACACACACACACACACACGCACACGCACACGCACACACACACACACACACACACACACACACGGCAACACAAGTGTGTTTTGTACACGGTAGGTGACCCTGTCCACAAACGCTGCAAGTCAAGTCGACTCTGTTTGTAATGTGTTTATGTCCGTTGTCTCCCTCTCCTGACAGAGAGAGGTACAGTAATTGCGGTCGATGATACTACATTTAATATGCCTGGTGCATCTAGTGTTCACTTTGAGCACTTTGCAATTGCCTGGTTGTTCAAATGTGCTAAAACACACTTATTGCTTTGCCTTGCCTTGAGTTAACTAGGGGGTAAGCCCCTGTGACATAGGCTACTAGCGTCATGTCCAGGGGGTGTACTTGTACACAGTGCAATTACTCTAATTTTTTACTGAAGTAAAAGTATCAATACTGCAAAACATAAATACTCTGTTATAAGTGAAAGTTCAGAAATCAAAATGTACTTGTGTAAAAGTACAAAAGCATTGGCATCAAAATGTTCTTAAAGTACCAAAAGTAAAAGTACTCATTATATAGAATGTCCCATTTCAAGTTCTCAAATGTATACAAATCCTTTGAACATAGCAGATCTACAAGCTCACAATGCGTCGCGACACATTGTGAGCTTGTAGATCGGCTATTTTCAAATGGCCGAAATGTATATAGGGCTGAAGTGGTTAATGTATGTTTTGTAATAATAATCTAAATCTACAAAGTAACTAGTTACTAAAGTTTTCAAATAACTGTAGTGGAGTAAATAAGTACAATATTTGCCTCTGAGATGTAGTGGAGTAGAAGTAAAAGTATTGGAAATTGGAAATACTCAAGTAAAGTACAAATACCTCAAAATTGTACTCAAGTACGGTACTTGAGTAAATGTACTTAGTTACTTTCCACCACTGCTTGTACATCATGTCCAGGGGGTGTAGTTTGTACATCAAACTGCCTCACGCTACAGAGACAGGAGATAGGCTTCTGCCCCCTATGGGCCACAACACAAGGCCTGTTAATCAATATGCGTTGAAACATTGTGTGTCATTAGCTCAGTATTATGTCCCTCGTCTCTCCCTGTAGATTCTGACGGAGCAGGTGTGTACCCAGGTGGTCCACAAACCCCACCCTGAACCCGACTCCACCGTCAAGATCCAGAACCCCAGTAAGTCAAACTGAAGCCGAGTCACAACTTCCAAAACACATATATACATTTTGACCTTTGACCTTCATGGCCCAAGACGTAATCATCTCTTAGGGCATTGGTTCTCAAAGTGGGGTCCTTGGGGAGCTTCCAGGGGGTCCCCAGCTAAATAAGATAATGCAGCGTCGCAATCATTTTAACCACTTTATGCATGTTTTATACTTTGGCTATTCAAAAAATAGCAAGATATACAAGCTTGTGAGCTTGTACTTCTGCTATTTTTGAATATTATTTGAAAAATCTTGTTTGTTTCTTGTTGCATTTTTTTGCAACAAGAAAACAAAAAAAAATCTTCTCTTCTGGGGGGTCCCTGGCACAAAACATTTTCAGATGGGGGTCCGCAGCCAAATATATATAAATTTGGGGGTCCTTGACATGAAAAAGTTTGAGAACCACTGTCTCAGGGGACAGCCTACTGATCATTCCCACCAAGTTTTATGAAAATCTGACGATGTTCTCAAGTTCCTTTCTAAAAAACGGATAGGCTACGCACGCACGCACGCACGCACACACACACACGCACACGACCGGTAAAAATTACAGAAACTTACCTCAGCTGAACCCATCTGGTTTTCAAATGTTTTTCAAATTAAATATCAATAAATCTTGTTTTGAACTCCGGCTGAAAGTAACAACAGCTATAATTGGCTTAAATTCGTATTTACACCACTCTGCCAACTCGGCTGTTCAATAAATATGATACATAAGTATGTTTTGAAAGTTATAATTAATTAATGAGAAAACAAGAACTTTGCGAATTTGCTCTGTCTTTGTTTCTCCCTCTCTTTTGCTATCCCACCATCCCTCACTTCTCTTTCTGCCTCATTTCCAATTTTTTCCCTCATTTCCTCCGGTTCCTCTCTCTCTCTCTCTCTCTGTCTGTCTGTCTGTCTGTCTGTCTGTCTGTCTGTCTGTCTGTCTCTCTGTCTCTCTGTGTCTCTCTCTCAGTGATATTGAAGGTAGTGGCCACGTTGCTGAAGAACTCGTCCCCCAGCGCTGAGCTCATGGAGGTGAGGAGACTTTTCCTCTCCGACATGATCAAACTGTTCAGCAACAGCCGGGAGAACCGACGGTAAGATATCACACACTCACGCACACGCACGCACGCACACGCACACACACACACACACACACACACACACACACACACACACACACACACACACACACACACACACACACACACACACACGGAGACAGACACGTTGTGCTTATGCACATTTTTTATTAAATCGATTTAAATTCTCACCAGTTTGAATCGATTTTAATCGATTTAGGATTAATCGTTACATGCTCACTGGTCTGTATTCCTGAGGCTGTTGTCTTGTGGTTGTGGTTTCATGGCGTGGTTCCATCCAGGTGCTTGCTGCAGTGCTCGGTGTGGCAGGACTGGATGTTCTCCCTGGGCTACATCAACCCCAAGAGCCCAGAGGAGCAGAAGATCACCGAGATGGTGTACAACATCTTCAGGATCCTGCTCTACCACGCCATCAAGTACGAGTGGGGCGGCTGGAGGGTCTGGGTGGACACCCTCTCCATCGCCCACTCTAAGGTGACCATCACACCATAACGGCACTGTTTCCCAATTTTTCTGTCCGTATAGGCGTTACATTTAGTTGGACTCGGTTACACAGATAAATATCGTGAAAATAGACGAACTAGTAGCTCACAACGCCTCACAATGTGAGGCGTTGCCATTTTATAGCATAGTTTGTTGGTTACTTTTGATGTAGTAGTGGTCTTATTATTATTATTATTATTATTATATTTGTTTTTTGGAGGTATTAAAAAATGTAATTGTCACTTTAGAAATGTGCTGCAGATACCCTGTATACAGTTATACTGTATGTTGGTTTGTTTGGGGTCCCAACCCCTAGTTTGGGAACCATTGCACTACAGTACGCGCATGAAGTGAGAACAAAAACAACACCATTACACCAAACAGGTTTCAAAGTAATGAAACATTATCTGTAGTTTTTCTGCTCTTTGGGGGGGGGGGCAGTGAAAGAAGGCAGTGAAATAAATATTCTAGCCAAAAGTTGGTGATGCACTCGAGGGTAAAGCATAGACACCTTGGTAGAAGACTGGTGTAGTTAGGAATTGACATCACTGAAACTCACAGGTGAGGTGTTTAGCTCCGCCCAGAAAAACTGCTCTCAGCAGGGCATTTCCTGTTGTTTACAGGCTCTTTAAGTAACGTTACCTTGAAATGGATCGCTGGCTCATTCAGAGAGATAAGTGTCACACGACAAGAGCATCTCTCTGAGTTGAAACAGGGACAAGAGAGACCGACGGAGCGGGAAGGTGGGGATGTTATTTCACCAGCACGCTGTCTGGTTTTATTCCCACGCACAGAGGAGAGGCTGAATGATTTATTAAGGTGAATCATGTGCTCTGCAGTGTTACAGTGGGAAGTCAAGGTTTCCTTCACACCGTTTTCTTTTGCTCCCAGAGGTTTTCATTTCAAGGACACTATAGCTGTTGACAGAAACACATTAACAGAGTGGCGACATAAGTGCCCGTCTGGACTGGAAATACTGTAGGAGGTGAAGAACTGACCGTTGAAACTACTTATAAGGAAAAGTTATATTGTCTGTTTGATTGCACTAGTATATAGGCTACCTATATCTATTTAGGTTAAATTAAATGTATTTAATTAAATAGAAATACTGTACTTTGGAGGGGACTCTTGGGACCGAAACTGACAAAAATACATTATGAATTAAGCACTTAAAGGAATATTTCACTTTGGGTCAATTGGGTCATGTTATCGTCTACTTTTGGGAGCACCCCAGACAGTTTTTAAGTTGCTTGATTCAGTATTTAGATATTTGATATTCATTTTATCAGACACGCCCCCTTCCTATACAAACCCATTGAAACTTCAAACTCCATTTTAACCATGTTAGATTCATCGGAAACACCTGTCCTTGGTTCTGGTGACTGATATTGTCCTTCTAATACTTGAGGAGAGCGTGTTTTTTCAATTACTTTTTTCATTTTTGAAAAATATTTTTTGGGGAAAATTAAAAAAATTAAATACAATAAAAAAATATTTTTTAAACCACGGCCCCCTCACGTATCAGGAGGGCAGGATGAGTCACCAGAACCAAGGACGGGTGTTTTTGATGAATACAAGTTTGAAGTTATAATAGGTTTGTATAGGAGGAGTGCGTGTCTGATAAAATGAATATCAAATATCTAAATACTGAATCAAGCAACTTAAAAACTGTCTGGGGGGCTCACAAAAGCCTGAGTAGATGATAAAATTACCCAATTAAAAAAAAAGAGTCAAATATCCCTTTAAGCCATAGGCCTTATTCAAATATAGTGAAAATGCAGCGCGACGCGTTGTGAGCTTGTATATCTGCTATTTTAACTTTTTGAACATTTCTGACAATTTCTGAAAGTGTACATCGTAATTTGTAGCTACTTTTGAATACTTGAGTATTTACTTGAGTGTTGTCCACCACTGCCTCCCAACGGCATGAAATACCAGTGAAATTGAACCGTTTTCCCTCCTCCTCAAACGGTGACTCAGCGGATGTTAGAAATCGATCGGTCAAAGCTCCCAGCGGCGTTGTGGGAAAGTAACCTTTAGTGAAAGTGTGGTTGGTTATTGACAACTGATCGGGCCCGCTGTGATTGAAACCTGTTACTGTGCGTGGCCTTAGGAGGCACCTCCACACTAACAGCGTGTTGATTTGTAGATATAATATTGATACAGCCGCTTAACACAAACTCAGGAAACGAGCCCCAGTGAGTTATAGATCAGTGGTTATTGACAGATACAGTGGTGGAAAAAGTACTCAAATGTTTTACTTAAGTAAAAGTATCAATACTGCAATGTAGAAGTACTCTGTTACAAGTAAAAGTCTGGTGTTCACAATTTACTTGAGTAAAGGTACAAAAGTATTGGTATCAAAATATATAAAGTACCAAAAGTAAAAGTACTGAACAACGCTCACAAGAACAACGCTCACAACACGTCGCGATGCGATTGTGAGTTTGTAGATCTTCTATTTTCAAATAGCCTAGGTATAAAATAGGGCTTAAGTGGTTAATGTATGTTTTATAATGTAATCTTCAAATTAATTGTAACTAAAGTTTTCAAATAATTGTACAATACTTGCCTCTGAGATGTAGTGGAGTAGAAGTAAAAGTATAGACAATTGGAAATACTCCAGTAAAGTAAAAGTACCTAAGAAAAGTACAGTACTTGAGTAAATGTACTTAGTTACTTCACACCACTGGACAGATATTGATTAGACTTCTCTCTAATTTGACCTACTATATACGAGGGCACATGAGGAATATACTGTACATGATAAAATCATACTGTTAACTGCCCGTTATTCAGGAATTCTTATTATTTATCTATTATTATTATTATTATTATTATTATTATTATTATTATTATTATTATTATTATTACTACTATACTACTACTACGTTTTATAGTACTGTGCCATAGTCATTCAGGTAACCTTGAAGGAACAGAAGGACTGCTGGGCTAAGACGTTATTGATTAGCTGATGCTGATTATAGCTTTCGTTTTCTCTCCATCATCTCGGTATAGCGTCTGTTGTTGTGTATAGGTGACCGCTGACCCTCCCCTCCCTTAAAGACATTTTAAGCATCCTACTGTTTCTAGGAGACCTGTGAAAACCCTTTTTTGTCAACATCGTTAACAGCTGTTTACACCTCTGGCAAATATAGACGACTGACGTCATTGACTAGCTTTCTGAGAGCTCTGATAGTGGCTACTGCACTATTATTGATTATCTTCAATTGCTTTTTCGACTAATCGAATAATCAAGAACCAATCAACTAATCTACAAGAAAAAAGTCTAATTGATATGTTATATACATTTGATTAGTCTAGTAAAAATAATTATCAAACAAAGCGTGCTTCTGGTATGGCTGTATGGCTACAAAAACATCATCATTATTTTACATATTGTGCTATTGTTTTATGAAACACAGTGGTGTAAAGTAACTAAGTACATATACTCAACTACTGTACTTAAGTACAATTTTGAGGTATTTGTACTTACTTGAGTATTTCAAATTTTCAATAATTTTACTTCTACTCCACTACATCTTAGAGGCAAATATTGTACTTTTACTCCACTACAATTATTTGAAAGATTTTGTTACTAGTTACTTTGTAGATTTTGATTATTATTACAAAACATACATTAACCACTTCAGCCCTATATGTTTACTAGAGAGCTGGAGAGACCCCTGTGACCGAACAAACGCTCTGTAGCAATGATTAACAGAATATAGTACTTTAACCTTTTTAACAAAAAACAAAAAAAATACAAAAAATATCACTTACCCTACCTTCAACCTTAAGCAAAAAAATGAAGTACTTTTTCCACCACTGTATGAAAGTGCGTGGGGGTCTCCTTTCACGCTGTTTCATAAAAATTGCATATTAGGACCTGGCCCAACAACATTTTTCAGTCGTGAGATATCCTATTTTTGCTTTAATCCACGTCCTGTCCAGGTGACCTACGAGGCCCACAAGGAGTACCTGGCCAAGATGTACGAGGAGTACCAGCGGCAGGAGGAGGAGAACATGAAGAAGGGCAAGAAGGGCTCCGTCTCCACCATCTCCGGCCTCTCGGCCACGCCGGGCGCCCCCGTGGTCAACGGCAACCTGGAGATCGACGACAACTCCCAGACGCAGACACCCGAGAGCGAGGCGGAGTACAGCGAAGGTGGCGCCGGCGCCATCACCGGAGACTCCTCCCGCAACCTGCTGGCCGACGGCACGGTGAAGCGGCCCGACGGGGAGAGCATCGCCCTCACGCCCGGGGAGCAGAGCGGCGCCGGCGCCCCCGCGGGGGTGAGGGTGGAGGTGCACGACCTGCTGGTGGACATCAAGGCGGAGAAGGTTTGCTTTGATTTTATTTATTTATTTACTTTTGGTTTAGTTTTTTTGTACCCCTTTTTCTCCCCGATTTAGTCGTTATGCCAATTGATTCCTCCCCCATACACATTTCTGTGTTGTCAGAAAAACTATAAATATATGGTACCCGATGCCTCCCTGCTTGGCACTCAGCATCAAGGGTCGGATTGGGGGTATGACCCTGTGACTAGGGTTCATTCAATGCAAATTATCGATAAATTCATTAATTGATAGTTGATAACCTTATCGATCGATTAATCGATTAATTGATAAGCGGCATTTTTTAGAACCAAAAGGAAAATTATTGAAAATGAGTGCAGAAACATAATTGCCTTGATGTATATAACATTAACGAGCATCAGCTGGACACAGACACCTCCCTTCTGCAGTGCTCTATGGAGTATGTCTCATTTCTCTCCAAAAGCCCTTGAATATGATGGAATACGATTAAGGATTACTGTGGTTATGGTAAAACTCACATTTGATATCACACACGCCATACCTGTAACTTTCACTAGCCCCAGAAAAGAAAAAAGTTAACCGGGTAAATTCTTAACGGCAATTAATCGATTATAGATTAATTGTTAACATACCCTACCTGTGACATACTGTACTAGCGTCATGTCCAGGGGGTGTACTTGTACATCAAGCACCATCATGCACCTCACGCCACAGAAACAGGAGATAGGCTCCTGACCCTACGGGCCACATGGAAGGCCACACTTACGTATACTTACTTTACTTACCACTTGATAGCTCATGTAATCTGGAGCATTTCTCTGTGGATCATGTCGTCCATACTTAAGGTGGAGGCCACAGAGGTGAAGCTGGACGACCTGGACCTGTCTCCAGAAGGCCTGGTGGTGGGAAGCGTGGTGGTGGTGGGAGGTGGAGGAGGAGGCGTAGTAGGAGGAGGAGGAGGTGGACTCGCAGGCGGCGTAGGGATGGAGAACGGACCCCTGGTGGAGGTGGACTCGCTCCTGGACAGCGCCTACTGCAGCGCCGTGGTCCAGAACCTGAACGGGAGCCTGGCGCCCACCAAGGAGGACGCGTCGGTGGGCGTAGGGGGCGTAGCGGGCATGGTGTCCAGCCTGTCGGGGCTGTCGGGGGTCAGTCTGGAGGACGACGGCAACATGGGACCCCTCATCACCCTGGCCGACGAGAAGGACAGCGTCCCCAGCAACAACGGATTCCTCTTCAGCAAGGTACGGACTGATGGATGTCTAGTATACTGACAGTCCATACAGCAAAGGAATATACACAGACATTTATATATCATTGCTGTCGGGCAGAAACCTCTTATCTCCATATTTTAACTTTTTGTGTTTTTTCGTAAATTAACGCCCTGCTTGATCTGCTACAGCGTCACACAGAGCTTTACCGACTAAGCTATCCAGACATGTGTCTTGGATGTTCTCTAATTCAGACACAAAGGCCTTACATAGCAGAGCTACATCTAGGCCGTGTGTCCCCACAGACTGAAAAAAAAGAAAGAAAAAGCTCTGACCTCCTTTTAGCTCCAAACACTGACCTGTTATTCAACTGAATAATTAGCATTAGCATCAATATTTTACAGTACTGTGACCTTTTATCAAGCGTGAGCATTAGCATCAAATATTACATTACTGTGACCGTTTTTATAGGTCTTTAGACTAGACATGCATCGTGTATTATTTAATGCCACATTTTATTATATTTTGTTTGTATGTCTTTATTTCTATTATGCTATGATGTGTTCCAGGGGGTCAAAAGTAGTTAATATATATAGCATCACAATCATTTTAACCGCATTATCCATTTATATGTTGGCTGTTGAAAAAAATTGCAGATCTACAAGCTCACAGTGAGCGAGCTTGTACATCTGCTATTTTTGAACATTTTTGAAAAATTTGGAAAGTGTTTGAAAAGTTTTTAATAATTTTGCTTTTTTTAAATGTTATTTACATAAATCTTCTCTTCTGGGGGTCCCTGGCACAAAACCTTTTCAGATGAGGGGGTCCGTGGCCAAATACATGTCAATTTAGCGGTCCTCGACATGAAAAAGTTTGAGAACTGCCCTACAGAGCAAACAAGCAGGTCCAAATCCCCCCCAAAAAATATAATCATGATATGTATTTGAATTAATTCCGAATATACCAACGCTTAATTTCCAAAGGTGGACGAGAAGCTTCTTCCAGCGCTGGCGGCCACAGACCCTCTGGTTCTCCCCAGCCCATCAGGGGACCAGCAGCAGCAGCAGCCCACCCCGTCATCCGGCCCGGTCCCAGCCTCCTCCATCAGCGCCAGCGACGACCTCAGCCTCCTGGCCCACATGACCAGCTGCGGCTCCGACCTGACCCACCCGGCACAGAGCCACCCGGAGCTCCCGGAGGACAGCGATCCCTTCAAGATCCAGAGCCCTCTGGCCGACATCAGCTCCATAGCCGAGGCCGAGGCCCTGAAGGCCCAGGCCATGCAGGCCCACCAGGCCCAGAGCCAGGCCCAGTACCCCGAGGGAGAGGGGGGGGCTCCGTCCGGGGCAGAGGGGGAGGTCAAGGCCGGAGGAGGCGACACGGCCAGCACCACCTCCGACACGGAGAGGTCCGACGACGGCAAGGAGAAGGACATCAAGAAGATTCAGACCACCGCCACGACACAGGTGTGTGTGTGTGTGTGTGTGTGTGTGTGTGTGTGTGTGTGCGTGTGCGTGTGCGTGTGCGTGTGCGTGTGCGGGTGTGTGTGTGTGTGTGTGTGTGTGTGTGTGTGTGTGTGTGTGTGTGTGTGTGTGCGTGCGTGCGTGCGGACATATACCCAACAGAGACGATAGTAGAATTTGAGAAATAGAGAAGTGGTTGTTTTATGGTGAATTCCTTGTGGAGCAGATTTTTCCTTTCCTTTAGGTTTAGGGGTAATAATGGCAAAAAACAAACATATATTTTTTTCATCCTAAAATGTTTATGTCCTCACGAGTATAGTAAAACAAACACTGTATGTGTGTGTGTGTTTGTCTATGTGTGTTGATTAATTTGATAGTGTACAAAGCTGCTGCATGTTTATGTTTACCATGGGCAGTTAATTCACTATAGCCTAGTTAGAGCCATCTGCATGTCCTGATTAGGAGTTGCGATGGTGAGATGCCTAAAATCTAAAAGGCAAACAGCATCTCATCCTCGTCCAAAAAAATGATCAGGCAGGACATTTTAAGGTGACTCTCCACCAAACAGATTACTTCAGACTACAACAGACTACAAGAGGCCGTCTGTTGGCAGAAGTTGGCATTTAGTTTTGGAAAACAAGCCTAAATAAGCAACTACACTTTAGAAACACCAAGTACCAAGTACCAATTTTTACAAGCAACTTTACAGAAAAAGATGCCCAAAGTTGCTTATAACTCTTTCACTGCCAGAGTATATACATTAATAAACTGCCACACTGCCAGCGTTTTCGTGTTTTTTAACCTTTTCAACTGGTCACAGAAGGTTTTGATCATTATGATCTATCATCGGACCATGTGTAAACAAACAAATAGTATCAGAAGCCAATAAACAGGAAGTGGACGGAGGCGGAAATCTTCGGATGACGTTATTTCCGTATCCGTGTGAGTTAAAAGTGAAAGTGGTCACTCGGGTGACAGAGAACAGCGCTATCTTTTATAAAACCACTAAAAAATAATTGGACGGGAATTCCTGTCCGTGGCAATGAAAGCCTTGGCAGAATCGGGAATTCCCGTCCGAATTCCCGTGGCAATGAAAGAGATAATAAGCCGACATGGCAACACTGTTGTGACTGTATGACTGATAGTGTGATTGAGTTCTTGTTGTCCTAGTCTAGTCTTCTTTGTCTTGTCTCTTTCTTTTCTCTTTGCGCTCCGGGCCAATGTAATAACTGGATGGGGGGGGGGGGGGGGGCGCACTACAAATACCCAACCTATGAACTTATGAACATCATATTCTCTTTCGCTTATTACCCCTCTCTCTCTCTCTCTCTCCTTGCGTCTATAAGGCCCTCCATGGTCGCAGCGTGGCGGCACAGTTGGAGCGTGACCTCCGCGTGGACCTGGGCTTCCGGGGGATGCCCATGACAGAGGAGCAACGGCGGCAGTTCAGCCCCGGGCCGCGCACCACCATGTTCCGCATCCCGGAGTTCAAGTGGTCGCCCATGCACCAGAGGCTGCTCACCGACCTGCTGTTCGCCCTGGAGACCGACGTGCACGTGTGGAGGAGGTGGGCTGAGCGAGCGAGCGAGATAGAGAGGGAGAGAGGGAGCGAGACATTGTTGATTTTGTCGACTAAAACTATGACGAAAAATGTTCATCGACTACCTTTTTTCACTGACGAAAACTAAATAAAAACTAAAAATTTATTTAGTTTTATTAGCAATTTTTTATACGTTTTGCTATGTTTTATAAGTTTCGTATAAGCTACGATGACTAAAACTAAATATATCTTTCGTTTTTCGTCAACAAATAAAAACTAGACTAACATGTTAGGGAGGGACGAGTGGAGAAGAGATCCAGTAGAACTAAAAGACAATTCATTTTATGTTTGGTTGCACTCAGGTGTTGTGCTCTGAAAATAGCAGATCGGCTATTTTCGGCATTCAACCAAGTGTAAAATCAGCCATTACGACGTCATCAATTTTCATCATTCATCATCATTTTTTGTTGACTAAATGAACTGTAGATTTAGTCGACTTATCTTATGATATTTTGTCAAATAAAACTAGACTAACAGTAAAACATTTCAGATGACTAAATGGAATTTGATTCAAAAGACTATGATTAAAACTGAATCAATCACTGGTCAAAATCAACACTAGAGCCAGATACAAATCGTCTGTCGGGCAGAAACTCCATATCTCTATATATATATATATATATATATATATTATTATTTTTTAGCATCACACGAAAGCATCAAAAATAGCAGATCCGCAAGCTCGAAACGCGGCGCGAGCTCGAACGCGTTTTGAGCTTGTCGATCTGCTACTTTTGCTGTTTTTGAATTTGAATCTTGAAAAGTAACAGTTTTGAACATACTGTATGAGGTTTCCACCCGACAGAGACGAAATGCAGTTTAGATTAGTTTTAGATTTGTTTAATCGAATATTGCACAAGAGGGTGCCCTATAACCACAATTATTGGCACATTGATGCTTATGGAACTCGGTACCTCGTTCCTGACTGCAGCACTGTCGTGCCAATAAGCAAGGGACGATTGACGGGTTGCCAGTCATTATTGATGAATAAATCCCGACAGGGTGATTAGGCACCGACGCACAACAGAGGTGCCTAATCACCTCGGAAGGGATTTATTTCTCAATAATGACCGGCGACCCGTCAATTATCCCGCTTATTACACGGCTACTTGTGTAAATTGACCCAAAGGTAACAACAAAACGAAGTATTTCCTTGCTTACGGCAATGGAAGTATTCCATAAGTGTTGCGCTGGGCGGACACGGTCGCCTCGGAAAACAAGGAGGTGTTCAGTGGTGGAAAGTAACTAAGTACATTTACTTAAGTACTGTACTTAAGTACAATTCTGAGGTATTTGTACTTTACTTGAGTATTTCCAATTTCCAATACTTTTACTTCTACTCCACTACATCTCAGAGGCAAATATTGTACTTTTACTCCACTACATTTACTTGAAAACTTTAGTTACTAGTTACTTTTCAGATATAAATTATGATATAATGAAACATACATTAACCACTTTAGCCCTATTTTTTACCTAGGCTATTTGAAAATAGCCGATCTACAAGCTCACAACGTGTCGCATCGCGACGCGTTGTGAGCTTGTAGATCTGCTATTTTCAAATATTTAGTACTTTTACTTTTGGTACTTTAAGTACATTTTGATGCCAATACTTTTGTACTTTTACTCAAGTACATTTTTTATTCTGGACTTTTACTTGTAACAGAGTATTTTTATATTGCAGTATTGATACTTTTACTTAAGTAAAGAATTTGAGTACTTTTTCCACCACTGGAGGTGTTGATCAAATAGAATACATTTTCGGTTACTGCTTTGTCTATTTCTCACTTCAAATGTTTTCAAAAACATTCTTGAGAGCAACGTTTAGCTGTAAATGACATTGTGCGTTTGTTTACATGGCTGTCATGTTGGATACGGCACAAAATCAAGCAGCACAGATTGATATGAGTAGGTGCTCTGAGCCTTTGATTTGACAGCAGTCTGTTATTGAGCTCAGAAGTCATTATCAAGAAATAACACACCGCTGAAAAAGGCGTGTAAAGCACACCCTCTCGTGTGATATTGCTATGATTGCAGCATTATGTTGTGTTGTTGCACTGCTGTTGTTTCAGTCCGTTGTGGAGTTGTTGCATTGTTGTGATCCTAGACAGTGACCAGCCAAATCAGATTCCCGGCATGCAGTGGTGGAAAAAGTACTCAAATTCTTTACTTAAGTAAAAGTACCAATACTGCAATATAAAAATACTCTGTTACAAGTAAAAGTCCAGAATTCCAAATTTACTTGAGTAAAAGTACAAAAGTATTGGCATCAAAATGTACTTAAAGTACCAAAAGTAAAAGTACTAAATATTTGAAAATAGCAGATCTACAAGCTCACAACGCGTCGCGATGCGACGCGTTGTGAGCTTGTAGATCGGCTATTTTCAAATAGCCTGGGTATAAAATAGGGTTAAAGTGGTTAATGTATGTTTCATTATATCATAGTTTATATCTGAAAAGTAACTAGTAACTAAAGTTTTCTAATAAATGTAGTGGAGTAAAAGTACAATATTTGCCTCTGAGATGTAGTGGAGTAGAAGTAAAAGTATTGGAAATTGGAAATACTCAAGTAAAGTACAAATACCTCAAAATTGTACTTAAGTACAGTACTTGAGTAAATGTACTTAGTTACTTTCCACCACTGCCGGCATGTACGAATGCGTTTACTGTCAGTAAACTCCGGACACATTGCACACATGCAACAGGTTATATCGAGGTTGTATATTATTGTCAAAGTGGAGAGTATATTGAATATCTCTGCTGTCGGGCAGAAAGCAGCTATGTCCAAAATATTAACTTTTTCGGAAATGAAAATAAAAACGTGTTTTTATTGCAACAAACTAAGTTGGTATTGTGACTTTATACATTGTCAGATACTTGCATGTGTCATTATATTATCATCACTTTACCCAAATACAGCTCAAGTGGAGTTAGGAGGTTTTTGACCATTAATGTGGCGATAGTTGTTATGTCCATCATTTATTAGAATGACAAAGTCCATACCTGAGTTGGAGTTAAGTGGTTTGACCGACTCCAATGGAGTTTAGTCAGAGGCGCTTTTATTTTTTTCAACAATATATTTATTGATGTTCTTTTTCCACTCAACATCAACATTACATTACATTTAAACATTACAAGACAATCACAACAGAGGCGCTTTTTAATACTTTTCCTTGGTTCAATATCTGTAAAACACACACACACACACACACACACACACACACACACACACAGACGTAAAGGGTGTTCAATGGCATTGATTTATTAAAGAAAAGAAAATGGTTGATAAACAGAGATAGGAGGTTTGCGCCAGACAGCGACAATATATTATAGTTGAAGCTGAAGGGTATACTGAATATGCTCAACAAAGGACAGCAGTATGAATAACCTCACAACAAGGACAGGAAAGGACAATCAAACCTAAACTGTTCTTTCTTTCTTTCTCCTCAGCCACTCCACCAAGTCGGTGATGGACTTTGTGAACAGCAACGAGAACATCATCTTCGTCCACAACACCATCCATCTCATCTCCCAGATGGTGGACAACATCATCATCGCCTGCGGAGGCATCCTGCCTCTCCTGTCCGCCGCCACCTCCCCCTCTGTAAGTGGCTCTGCTCTGCCCCCCTGTGGTGGGAGGGGGCGAACTAAACTGCAGCTCGAACCGCCCGCCCGGTTAACGTCTTAAGCCCTATATTTCTGTTGCACAGCGAACATTCGCCGATCCACAAGCTCACAATGCGTCGCAACGGGTTGCGTTGTGAGCTTGTAGATCGGCGACCTTAGAAATATTTTGACCAAGGCATGAGAATGCGAAAGAAACTCAGACCAGATGAACATCGCGTTCTCAATCAATGCAGAGTTGATCTGACAGAATACAAGAACGTTCGCCCCAAAACACGCTTGCCCCGGGTCAAATCCGGCAACCTCGGAACGGTCGCCACCAGGTATTCCTAAATGTAACCTTAGTAAAACTATGCCTAAACCTAACCTTATTCCTAAACTTAACCTCAGTAAAACTATGCCTAAACCTAACCTTATTCCTAAACTTAACCTCAGTAAAACTATGCCTAAACCTAACCTTATTCCTAAACTTAACCTCAGTAAAACTATGCCTAACGTTAAACTTATTCCTAACCTTATCCTCAGTAAAGCTACGCCTAACCCTAAACTTAATCCTCACCTTAACCTCAGTAAAACTATGCCTAACCCTAAACGTATTCCTAACCTTAACCTCAGTAAAGCTATGCCTAACCCTAAACTTATTCCTAACATTAACCTCAGTAAAACAAATACAAGAATACAAGAACCGCTGGGGGCGAGCGATCCGCAAAAAAAAATGGGGGCGAGTGTGTTTTGGGGCGAGTCTTCCAGTTACCATCTGACATGATTGGGTAGGTTTAAGAAGTCTTTGCTTTCGTCATATTTCATAGATTTCTGTCTCACCAAAAATCCATCCAATCATGATCAGATCCAGCTCGCAATTTAATTGATTTTTATTTATTGACTAACTCGACAAGGTTTGCATATTTTGGCCATTAGTATAAATGAAGGGGTAATCTAATTAAACTTCTCTGACAGCCTACTTGGTTCCTCTCATCTGTATATCTTTATAACAGTCAAATTAACACTGCTATTAGTTGTGATATGACTCTGAAAGTTTCATTTTACCTTACCATATTTTAGTCTCTTTTCTAACCCGTCAGTTAATTAATGATCTTTTTACTTTGAGAATGTTGTTTAATTTAACCACCTTCCTTTTTTTCTTTTTTCTCTCTGTGTTACCTGTGTTATTCTGTTTTCTTGTCTTTTTTTGCGTCTGTTTTTGTCTGTTTGTTGTTGTTGTTGTTGTTGTTTGCATGTGCAGAGTTCTAAGAGTAATGCCAACACTGTAAGTTGTGGTTTCTTCCTCTCGCTCACGTTGTCTTTCTGTCTTTGCTACTAAAACTCTGCACTGGTTTCTTTGCCATTGTGACAGTGACACTAACCCTTGCTTGTGTGACATCCATAGTGTTTCTATGCGTCATTGTGTTCCTTTGCAGCTAATTAAAGGGGTATTTCACTTTCAAACATGTTTGGGGTCATTTGAATGTTTACTTTGGCTTTTGTGAGAACCCCAGACAGTTTTTTTTAATTTCTTTATTTTATTTTTTTCATTTCCCCCAAAAATGTATACAAAAAATAAAGGAGAAAATTATTGAAAAAACACGCCCCCTCACGCATTAGAAGGTCAGAACCAAGGACAGCTGTTTTCAATGAATCTATCATGGTTAAAATGGAGTTTGAAGTTACAATGGGTTTTGTATAGGAAGGGTGCTGTCTGATGAATATCAAATATCTAAATACTGAATCAAGCAACTTAAAAAGTGTCTTGGGTGAAACACAAAAGCCAGAGTAGACGTCAAATTGACCCCAAACATGTTTTGAAGTGAAATATCCCTTTAATGCAATTCAATACACTCAATTAATATGCATACAGACTACAAAACATTCCCTCTTTATTGATCGTGTCTCTCTAGCCAATATATACCAGCTGGTGTAATAATGTACGTTTGTGATATAAAAATGCAGCATGGCATTATTATGATAACTGTTCATCGTCAGTCTACATTTGCCAGGGAAACGTGTATTAAAAGGGGGACGGAGTAGACCGAAAGACAGAGAATGGTCGAAACGGTAAAATCTGCATCTGTGTTAATTTATCCCTTTCCATATGTACCCTCGTTTGGTTATATATTACAGTACCTTTGCTCTGTCTTGGCCCTCATTTAGTGTTTCGTAATCTGTTAATATGCATCTGATTATAATTTGGGTAATCCCATGAGTGTCTACAGAGAACATTCGAACAGAAACACCAAACAGACCACGACAAAAAAACTCAACAAACACAGGAAGAAGCTAGTCACTTCCTCATTGCCGGGACCCTAGCGTTGTGTTGGGGGAGCGGCGGACTGCTTGTTTTGTAACATCCAACATCCCTGTATACAGGCCTTGATTGGCGTTAAAGGTTTCATGACGTGCTGGTTTACAAAACATCAAAACAGTCTTTATCATGGTACTTCAAATGTGTATGACATCACAGAGGCTGAAGAGCATTATTTTACTCGTAAAACGCTCTTTGGAAATATGCAGAGCACAACACATGTCACGGGTAAGCTTGAAAAAGACATTAAAGGAGAATTTCGCCCTAGGCGTTTTCTTACCATTATTTGAGGTTCTTAACTCATCATAAGGGTGATCCAGGACCCCCAGTTCATAACGAGCGATGTTCTCCATTTCGGGGACCCCCTCCACCACAGCAGCTCAGAACGGTAGTGTTTAGTGCTTGGCTAAATCCGCTTATTTCTGTCGCTCGAAAATATTTTTTTCTTGTATATATCTGTCGTGTGTGGACCGTCTGATGTCGGTGCAGTGTTATTGCTACCGCGCGCCGCCATTACAGTTTACAAATCCGATTTACTGAAATCACGTTTGAAATCTCGTCTCGCGATGCTTCCGCCCGCACTCTTATGATGAGTTAACAACCTCAAATAATGGTAAGAAAACGCCTACGGTGAAATTCCCCTTTAACCAAACAAAAAACTAAACAAGGAGCGGGTCTTTAAGTTAACACTGAGGGTTTTACTGTGTAGAGAGGACGTAGTGTAAGGAAAGAGCATAATGAGAGGAAAACGGCGAGGGAGGCTCCTCTATATAAGCTCATTGGTTTAAAGACGTTTGATGACGCTGCTGAAGGGAATGGGAGGGGTTCAACCATGTCCTAAGCCTGTCCCCTTCTGTATCGACATCCAAAAGAAGGAGGCAGGAGGAGCTGGACCCCCGAGGGGGTCAAAGGGCGAGGAGGTGACCCCAGTGCCTGGGGGAGGAGGCGCGGGGGGAGGAGAGGTGGGTAAAAAGAAGAACCCTCGGTTATCCCCTAATGTTAATCACCAGAAAGAGCTAAAGCGCACCAACCCCCCCAAATCCCTTCTTGTCCCTCACCTCACCCCACTGTGTGTGTCTTTACACTCTATACCCACACACTGTTTGTGCACAAGTTCTCTTTCCTCCTCATGGAGCTGCTAGAAGTTTGCACTTTGCCTTTCCTCTTCTTCACACTCCGACTTCCTCACATCCTTACCTTGGTCTATAAAGGACACAGAGAACGCTAACAACAGTAGTGGTTCACTCGAAGGTCTTAACAACCTAGCCTGGTTCCAGACCATAGACCCCGCCCACTCTCCGAGTGAACTGCCCCTCTTGGTCTGGTGTTGTAATGTAAACCTAGGATTGTATTCGGTACAAAAATGTATTGTCCAATGAGAGTCGGAGGTGGGGGTGGGTCTAACGACAAGCCAATCAGTGCCACAGGCCGTCCTTAAGCTGTGCGATGACGTCAGATGTAGGCGGATCCGTGGATCTCTTGTGATTGGTTTAGGGAAATTCGAATCCCCTCCCCCTTGTAACCGCCTACACTGGAGCCAATGTCAGACTGAAGCTCCACGCAGCTTCAGTCTGATGATCAGGCTACCTGCTGCACACTGGATCCAAATTTAAAAAACGCGGGCATAGAATGAAAATTTGGTTATATGGCCATTTAGGTCGGTATACGCACACGAGAGTACTAGTCTGCGCCAGTGTCTTCTAATCTAACTCCACGTTGTTGCCACCAAACCACTTTGCCTGTTAACCGCTCCCACCACCACCAAGGCCTTGAGTCCATCCTGCTACCACCTGCTCTCCCACTGTACCCATTACCTGTGTGCCATCAGGCTGTCCGTCCATCCGCCCGCCCGCCCGTCCGTCCGTCCGTACTTCCTGTGTGTCGTTCAAAGCACTTCCATTTTGCCCCTGTTTCACCATACACGTATGGCGAAACCGTTCACTTACCAGCATGCTAACCGAACGAAGGCTGCTCTTCCGTATGACATGATGAAACGATGGCACGTGACCCCAAAACCTCAGCTGCATTAGCATCTCTCTTAAGACACTTTTAGTCGCTTCTGTCGCAACCACAGAGAGAGCCCCGCCACTACCTTACCTTCCATCTCCTTTTCTTCGATGAGGAGAGCATGGATGCATCTCAGTGTGTCAGCGGCGTGCACGCTCTCGGCGCGCGTGTGTGTGGTAGCTACAGTAGCAAGAGCGATTTGACAGTGCCTGATCCCCTCCCCTTCCTTCACCCTGTTCCCCCACACAGACGGAGCTGGAGAACATCGAGGCGACGCAGGGCATGTCCTCGGAGACGGCGGTCACCTTCCTCTCTCGTCTCATGGCCATGGTGGACGTGTTGGTGTTCGCCAGCTCCCTCAACTTCAGCGAGATCGAGGCGGAGAAGAACATGTCCTCCGGCGGGCTGATGAGGCAATGCCTCCGACTGGGTATGTGTGAGTTTGACTTTTTTTATTATTCTTTATTAAACACCAGAACCATGACCTTTTTACACCTGGCATGAACATGTGTCCCCGGCTGGTCGCGTTCTACTGTAGCAGTGAAACAACACAGAACATTTGAGGTAGTGAACGAAATGAGGACAGATTGACTGACCCCACACCACACCGCCCCCTGCTGTCCTACAAAGCCAAAGAGCAGTTTTTCGACAAACTGACGTATTTGTTTTGTCTCAAAATTCTAATTAGCCTTCATTATTTTGAGGGATAGACAATTATGTGAAGAAATTATTGTAATGTCACTTATTTACCAATAAACCATTTGGCTGGCCAATTGAAACACATTAAAAACCCTTTTTATCAGTTTAATTATTTGCATAGTTACTGCTGTGGCTTTATAGGGCTAGCCCGGGTTGGTCGCAGATGCTTTATTACAACTTACTTAGCAAAGTGTAAATGCATCTCCTACATGCATGCTAACGTTATACACACACAAAATGCACAACAATGTACACACACCTTTGACAATCATTGTGTACTGTAAGTCAGTGCATGTGGGCCAGCGATGCATTTTAATGGCAGGTGTAAATGTGAGCTGACTAAATAAATGATAACATCTGGACTGAATGTGGATGCAAGGTGCATGTTATCATCACCATGGTGTAGATTATACTACTGGAGGCAGACTCAGGAGGCATAGAAGGTTTGATTTGTAAATGAAAAATATAAGTATAAAATGTTGTCTCTGTCGGGTCCAAAACAGTTACTTTTCAGGATCCAAATTCAAAAACAGCAAAAGTAGCAGATCGACGAGCCCTAAACGTGTCGCTTCGAGCTTGTAGATCTGCTACTTTTGATGCTTTTATGTGACGCTGTAGTATGATTCAAGTGGCCCGTTAATTTACCCCAAAACACCTCACAAAGTTTTATTTAATTCAGTCTGACCAGAAGCAGAGATAAAACATAAACTGAATAACCTTATATCAAAAGCAGAGCAATTTTAGATCGATATTACATTTTTACAGGCCTGTTTTATTAGGAGCTTCAGAGAATATTGGCTCCAGAGTCAGCTGTCTGTAGAAATCGCGAGTGCCTGTTTGTTGTCCCATGCTCCTAACAAGCAGACCAAACAACGTGTCAGAAATCTGTCAAAAAGCCAATAACCGGAGAGTTGAGAGTAAACAGAGAAAAACAAATACATGAATTAAAAATTAGCTGTGATTTCATGACAGTTTTGTCACCACAGTCACTTTTCCTAATCAGGAAAATCACAGAGCTGTTAAATGTTTACGCCGTAGCTCCTAGGGGGGGCGAGCGAGCCGTCAAGGACTGTGTGTGTGTGTGTGTGTGTGTGTGTGTGTGTGTGTGTGTGTGTGTGTGTGTGTGTGTGTGTGTGTGTGTGTGTGTGTGTGTGTGTGTGTGTGTGTGTGTGTGTGTGTGTGTGTGTGTGTGTGTGTGTGTGTACAGTATGGAATTAATTAGATTAAAACTAAAAAAAATACACAGTCAATCCACCCACTCTGCACTAGTCGTTGCTGAAAACAAGAACGCTCGCCCAAAACCACGCTTGCCCCGGGTCAAATCCGGCGACATCGGCACCAGGTACTCATAAACGTAACCTCAGTGAAACTATGCCTAAACCTAGCCTTATTCCTAAAACTATGCCTAAACCTAACCTTATCCCTAAACTTAACCTCAGTAAAACTATGTCTAAACCCAAATGTATTCCTAAACTTAACCTCAGTAAAACTATGCCTAAACCTACATTTATTCCTAACCTTAACCTCAGTAAAAGGTATATTTTGGGGGCGAGCATTTCGGTCACCTCATCGCTCTATAGTCTGATGGCTGATAGATCCAAACAATGAAAAGAGAACCTGTGCGTGGCCCTATATCTGGATGGGTAAAAAAACACAAGTGGGTTATTGCCAGAAAAGGCTGCACAATGTATTTAGGCAGCTGCTCATATCACACAGCACCACGGGGTGAGAGAGAGTGAGAGACAGACACACAGCGAGAGAGAGAGAGTCATTTATCTTTCCATTCCCACAAAAATATACAGAGAAAGCATAACTGTGAATGGTGATTAATCATGATTAATTTATTAATTATTAATCTGTGATTAATCTGATCAAATATTTTTGTATCGTTTGACAGCCCTCGAATTTGATAAAAAGACATTGTGAGGACCATTTTCCTGGTCCTCACTAGAGAAATGGTTGTTTTTATATAGTTATATATGTAATAGAATTAAAAAAATATTAAAATTAGGAAAAGATTCAGCCTGGGGTTGGGATGGATTAGGCATTTAGGGGTTGGAGCTATGCCGGATTTACACTTGTGTGTCATGCAGGAAAAATAGCACATTTGCTATTTTCTACAGAGGCAAGATGCAAAGAGGTAAGAGGACATTGTATATAGTACATCTAAAATCACAGAATGTACTATTATTGATCATCAGACCATAGTTTCCCAATATGAACCAAAACCTTTGTAGACCTAAAGCTCGATGGCTCAACCCTGAGTCTGCCTTTGTTTGTCTACGGCTTGCTATAACGTTGCTGTCGGGCAGAAACCGCCTATCTCCATATTTTAACTTTTTGTGTTCTTTCTTAAATGAAAGCCCTACTTGATCATACTACAGCATAGTAAACAAAGGCCCGTGTTCGGGGGAGGGTGCTATTTGTCACTGTTAGGGGTGTGGGAAAAAATCGATTCTAATATGAATCGCGATTCTCATGTTGGATATTACATCTATTATTCTTTTTATATATATATATATATATTTTTTTTTTCCCCAGTATTTTTGTATAATGACATTTTTGAGAAGTGGCAGGTTCTGGGCTGAATCGGGGGAAAAAATCTATTTTGAATCGGGAAAAAAAACGAGAATTGTTTTTAATCTAATCTTTTTATTACTTTGAATCGGAAAAAAAACGTTTTTGAATCGAGAATCGTTTGTTTTAAAACAAATCGAAACACTATGTAATCATACGGGCGCGGGCGCGGCACCTGTCAGCGGGGAGTGTTGGGCGGGAGGAGTAGGACGAAAGCTCTACAACACCATCCTGGTGGGGGCTCCTCGCTGGCAGGTGAGCCAGTAGGATACAACAGCAGTGACAACACACAGAAAGGAATTAATTGGCATAACGACATGTTGAAAGCTTTTCCGGCTCCCTTGGGGCATGTTGCATTACAAGTGAAGTGTTAATGTCATTCACCTGAAGTGTTTCTGCTAATTGGCCTGAGCCCAAAGTAGTTAGCATTGAGCTCATTCTTCCACTAGCACAGTGGTTCACAAACAATGAATGGGCTCGGACTCGGGACCCATTTTTATGAGTGGCAAGTAAATATCCATTTTGTAAAGTTTAGTGTCTAAAAACACGTTATGTGAAATGGTTATTGTGACAAATTACTAGGCATGTAACCATTTATCGTAAATCGATTTAAATCGATTCAAACGGGTGACGATTTAAATCGATTTAATAAAAAATGAATCGCGATGGGAAAAATTAACAGAAGAAACATTTGGACAGGTGGAAAACTTGAGTTAAACTTGCAGAGTGATGCATTACTTTACCTGAGTTACATCTTCTGATAGTTGTACTTGAATGTTGACATGAAATAATAATCCCGTTTAGTGTTTCATTAGCACAAGCGTGAAAAAATCTAAACACAGTGTGTAGTGACGCTACTAGTAAACACACTTGTTGAAAGGCTAGGATCAAGATACCAAGGATTCGACAGTGATGTCACTGTTATGCAACCCGGAAGTAGCACGGACGTACGCCATTATGTTCGAAGCTGGTTATAAAGATACCAAGGATTCGTCAGTGATGTCACTGACATGTGAAAAGATGTGCAAAAGAAAATACAAGATCTTTGTAAGAGAATTGATAGAGTTTTCAGTCATTTGCTGCTGTATTGAAAAGAGGATAAGAGAAAACACAGTATTGTAGAAAAGAGAAGAAAATACTGCATTTGTGTAAGAGACATAATTAAGAAAAAAATATTTTTCGGTCATTTGTCTGGAAAAAAAATTATTCAGTTTAATTGAAAATGTTTTCCGGAAGATTTTCCGAAAAATCAGCTGGTGGAAGAATATAGTCTGTATAGTGCTCCAGAACTCAAAACGGTGAAGTTAAGTGTCAAACAGTTTCACAAAAACACCGTCTGGGTCTCCAAGGCTACATCTTCGTCTGTCTGAGCAGTTTTTTCACTCCCAGAACTTTTCAGCTGTCAAAACCTAAAAATAAAATTACATGTACGATTGTGAAGTGATTTTTATGTTTTTCTACCAAGCTGTCAGTCATGTCTAACTTTTTTTTCTCCTTTTTCTTTGTCTATACAGGTGTGATTTGAAAGCCCTCTACCAAGTTGTGATACTTACAGTTCTCTCTCCCCCACCCCTCTCTCTCTCTCTCTCTCTCTCTCTCTCTCTCTCTCTCTCTCTCTCTCTCTCTCTCTCTCTCTCTCTGACAGTGTGTTGTGTGGCGGTGAGGAATTGTTTGGAGTGCAGACAGAGACAGAGAGACCGGGGATGCAAGTCATCACTAACCAACAGCAAGTCTCAGGACAGCCTCCACAGTGCCTCCACAGCCAGCAAGGTAGCAGACACACACACACACACACACACACACACACACACACACACACACACACACACACACACACACACACACACACACACACACACACACACACACACACACACACACACACACTAGACATGGACATGCACACATATATATATATATATATATATATATATATATACATATATATATATATATATATATATATATATATATATATATTCAAACATATATTATACATTTGTGTATGCATACACACATGTGCATACATACATATATACACATGCATACACAACATTATTTTTGGAGGGTTTTCCAAAAGGGTTTTCTAAGCATTTTTTTTTGTAAATGTAGGCAAACCTTGACATAATCTTCTCTCTAGCTTTATATGGAAATGTTTGACAAGCACTGGTATTACACAAACACACACCCCCCCACACACACACACACACACACACACACACACACACACACACACACACACACACACACACACACACACACACACACACACACACACACGTACACACCTGCGCACACACACTAATGAAATGACATGTCTCCCATGTAGCAGGACCCAGACAGACTACTGCAGGATGTGGACATAAATCGCCTCCGAGCTGTGGTCTTCAGAGATGTGGTAAGCGTGTGTGTGTGTGTGTGTGTGTGTGTGTGTGTGTGTGTGTGTGTGTGTGTGTGTGTGTGTGTGTGTGTGTGTGTGTGTGTGTGTGTGTGTGTGTGTGTGTGTGTGTGTGTGTGTGTGCGTGCGGGGGGACTGAGGTGGGTGTGGGTGGGGGGACTGGGGGTTATATGTGTGTGTGTGGGGGTGGCGGGACTGGGGTGTGTGTGTGTGTGTGTGGGGTGGGTGGGGGGACTGGGGGTTATATGTGTGTGTGTGTGGGTGGCGGGACTGGGGGTGTGTATGTGTGCGTATGTGCATCGATTTGACCTTGACTTTGCTGGATGAGTGTAGAATAGATGTAACGGTGAGTGTGTGTAAGGGTGTGTTTATTCTGTATGTATGATGTATGATACGGTGGGTGTGTTTTTGCTGTGTAGCAATACCACAATATAAAAATACTCTGTTACAAGAAAAAGGCCGGTGTTCAAAATGTTAGTTGAGTAAAAGTACAAAAGTATTGGCATCAAAATATACTTAAAGTACCAAAAGTAAAAGTACTCAAATGTTTGAAAATAGCCCATGCATAAAATAGGGCTAAAGTGGTTAATGTATGTTTTATAATGTAATAATTTATATCTGCAAAGTAATTAGTAACTAAAGTTGTCAAATAATTGTAGTGGAGTAAAAGTACAATATTTAGGCTACCTCTGAGATGTAGTGGAGTAGAAGTAAAAGTATTGACAATTGGAAATACTCCAGTAAAGTTAAAAAAAAATACCTCAAAATTGTACTTAAGTACAGTACTTGAGTAAATATACTCAGTTACTTTCCACCACTGACGACCACGCAGTCTTATGCAAAGGTTAAATTGTAATGTAGACAGATGCCAGCTTCATGTGTTGACCTGGCATTCTATAATAGTTTGTACAGTTTCAGTGTACAAATATATCACCTTGTGTTGTCCTTGCTTACTGTCAGTGGTGTAAAGTAACTAAGTACAAGTACTGTACTAAAGTACAATTTTGAGGTATTTGTACTTTACTTGAGTATTTCCAATTTCCAATACTTTTATTATTATTATTACAAAACATACATTAACCACTACAGCCCTATGTATACATTTCGGCCATTTGAAAATAGCCGATCTACAAGCTCACAATGTGTCACGATGCAACGCATTGTGATCTTGTAGATCTGCTATTTTCTATACACTTGAAAACTTGAAATGGGACATTCTGCATAATGAGTACTTTTACTTTTGGTACTTTATATACATTTTGATGCCAATAGTTTTATACTTTTACTCATGTACATGCGTGCGTGCGTGCGTGTGTGCGTGCTTGCGTGCGTTACTACTGCAGGATGACAGTAAGCAGGCTCAGTTCCTGGCTCTGGCCGTGGTCTACTTCATCTCCGTCCTCATGGTCTCCAAGTACCGCGACATCCTGGAGCCCCAGCGCGAGATTGGCAGGTCCACCAGCCTATCAGGACGGAGCATCCGCCACGAGATCAACTCCCCCACCAGCACAGGTTGGTTGGTTGGTTTGGCGACTCAGCGATTTCTGTCTGCTGCTCACCGCAGTGGAATGTAAAGAAAAAAGAGAAAAAATAAGATATGATGAATAATTAATTAGTAACTCAAGGCTGTAAAATGGTACTTTAAAAGCGTGGGCCGGTGATGATTCATCACTTTGCTGCTGTGTAATCAATGCATAAGAACCTTTAAGCTAACGGTGATACAGCCGAGTCATTCAATAAGGGGTGGGAGAGTAGAACGGCAAAGGGAGGGGGAGAGAGAGGGTTGGGGGTGGGGGTGGTTGTGGTGGGGGTAGGAGAGAAAGAGAGAGAGAAGGGGGGGAGGGGGGGGGTAGACCAGATTTAAAGGAGTGATTGTTTTCGATAGATTGTGGTAAACAGGCATTTTAAAGCCACATTTATACAACGGTGCCCTTCTCTGAGACACAGAGGGAGCAGACATAAAATTGTGCCGTCTTATAGAAATTAGCATTAGTGAGGAGCAGTTATATGAACATAAACTCGGTGAAGTTCTCCTATAGGTATAATGTCTACGGTGTCAGCAAGGTCACTTCAACCACTTGAACTTGAATTATGGTTGAGTGGTGTGACGTTTCTGTTTTCGCTCTACATTGAACATCTTCGCTATCAACAAGCTTAGTGTAAGCTTGTCGGCTATTTTCAGCGAAGGTATTTAATGTAGTTGGTAAAACTGAACAGACACTATATTGTTGCTGTCGGGCAGAAACCTTGTATCTCCATATTTTAACTTTTTATATTTTTTTCGTAAATTAACGCCGTACTTCATCATAATACAATGTCACACAAAAGTATCAAAAATAACAGACCTACAAGCTCAAAACGCGCCGCGATGCGACGCATTTTGAGCTTGTACGTCTGCTATTTTTGATACTTTTGGATTTGAATCCTGAAAAGTAACAGTTTTGGACATATGAGTTTTCCACCCGACAGAGACGACCTAGCCCTGAGGGACTCCGTTCAACAACCTATGGGGTTCAAAGGGGTAGTTCACCCAAAATAAATGTATTTTCCTATCGATTAGTCACCCCATGGAGACTTGAATTCATGGATATTTTTAGTTTTTGTCGCATTCCTAAGCCAATAATTTGATGACTAGCGGACCGGTTGGCAGCGGCTCCGGTAGGAGACACAAAGGAGACTCTTTGTGTCTCGTACCGGTACCGCTGCCGGTCATCAAATTATTGGCTTAGGAACATGACAAAAACAAAAAAAATATCCATGAATTCAAGTCTCCATGGGGTGACTAATCGATAGAAAAAAAGTCATTTTGGGGGTGAACTATCCCTTTAAGTGGTTCATTACAAAGTGCTCTTCCTCCTCGTATGTTGGTCTTCATCATGTCCCCTCCCCCTCCTCTCCTGTCCTCCTCTATGTCCATGCAGAGCACCCGTCCTCGTCCTTCTCCGACCGCGACAAGCAGACGCCCACCCCCGTGGACGACTCGCCCCGGGCCGGCCTCCCCCACACGGACTCGGGCATCGGGGACGAGGGGGGCCACGTGGCGGGCTCCCTGAACGGCTCCGACATGGGCCTGGGTCTGGGCCTGGGCCTGGTGGGCCGAGAGACGGACCGGGACCGCGACCGGGACCATAGGGACATGGGAGGTATAGGAGGAGGCGGGGCCGACCTGCTGTGCAGCCTATCGGCAGAGGTCCGGACGAGGTCTCAGGAGAGCCTGCTGGACTCCCCCCACAACCCGGGTAACTCCGCCCACGGCCACGGACAAGCCCCGCCCTCCTCCATATCCAGCATCAGCCAGACCAACAAGGGCATTAATGTGAAGGTGGGCGGCGTCTTTCAAGTGTGCGTGTGCGTGTGCGTGTGTGTGTGCGTGTGCGTGTGCGTGTGTGTGTGTGTGTGTGTGTGTGTGTGTGTGTGTGTGTGTGTGTGTGTGTGTGTGTGTGTGTGTGTGTGCGCGTGTGTGTGTGTCTTTCTCTCTCTCTGTGAGTCTCGTGAGTCTCTCTCACTCTGTGTGTGCAAGCGCACGTGTGTGTGTATCTCCCTTTGTCTCTCTGTGTTTCTCTTTGTCTCCCTCTTTGTGTGTCTCTTCTTCCACAAAAGAAACGGCACACTTCACATTAGTCAATATACCAGTCGATAACACTCAGTGGAAAGTAGTTGTGTGTGTGTGTGTGTGTGTGTGTGTGTGTGTGTGTGTGTGTGTGTGTGTGTGTGTGTGTGTGTGTGTGTGTGTGTGTGTGTGTGTGTGTGTGTGTGTGTGTGTGTGTGTTTTGAAGAGGTCGCAACAAACGTTATTATGTTATCATCCGTTTCAAATAGGTCATTTCTTATAATTGTTTTTTAGTTTTATTTTCACAGTATGGGCATTTCTTATCATACTGTGTTTAGTTTTTTTTTTTACTTATTAATGTGTGTTCTCTCTCGGCCTTCGCAGGAGATCCTGAAGAGTTTGGTGGCGGGTCCCATTGACGGTGGGGAGGCGGGGCAGGAGGTGGGGCCAACACCGTACCACCCAGACCCCGCCCTCAAGACACACCCCATGCTGCCCATGCAGTTCCACTCCTTCGACAGGTACACACACTCCGTCCCTGGTGTTATATTCCACCTATGGGGAAAGGAGAGATCACACAGAGATATGTGAAAGAACATGTGTGGAGGTTTTAGTTAGCCTACTGGCAGCATTCACAAGAAATTTGGCACACAGACCGACCCTTTTAAGTGAAAAGAAAAAAGCAAAATGTCTATACATTGTAAAGGTCCTAGAAGGGGTCCGCGTGCACCCCTTATTTTTTTTTCAACTCTGGATTTTTGGCATCCATAGGACCTCTAGTATAAAGATTTTGATGGTCCCAAGAAAAAGAGTGGTCCAAAATGTGTTTTTCCCCCCAATGTTTCATTACCCCAATGACACCTGCGGGATTGCTGGCTAGAACGCCGACGAGACTGTCTTTCGGAGACTGAGGCACGCTCAAATTTAGAGGTAGCACAAAGATAGAGATACCACTTGATTCTAGACAACCTCAGGTTTCCAAAATATGGTCTGCAGAGGTTATTCTGCCCGACACACACCACAACCAACAACAAAAAAATACACCAGACACATATATCAGACGCCATTAACTTCCTTTTCCTGCCCATTTACCCATGGTACCCATAAGTGTTTACCAGACAGCCTCCCTGTGGTGAGCCTCATGGGGACAGCATCAGTCCTGACGTGACCAGAATAACTAGTTTCTCCCAATTCCTCTTCTTTTCATACCAGCGCCAAACTATATTCGACATCCAGACTTTTCTTTCACTGAGTGCTGAATAAAATATGGTTCCGCTGGTACAGAGTGACTCATTTCTCGTATCATCCTGGTCCACGGCGAACCTTAACCCATTCAATCCGGGAACGCATCTGTGTCATCCTAAGATTTCTTTGGCTATTCAAAAATAGCAGATCTACCAGCTCATCACGCTGCACCGAGTGAGCTTGTAGATCTGCAATTTTTTTTAAATCGTGAACATTTGTGCAAATCTTTGAATATATATATATATTTTTTTTAAACTTTTTTTAACTCAAATCTTTGCTTCTGGGGGGTCCCTGGAACAACATATTTTGAGATGGGGGTCTGTGGCCAAATACATATAATTTTGGGGGTCCTTGACATGAAAAACGCTTATAGCAACATACGTTTTTTCAAAAAACTGTTAGTATTTGGAAAACATCTGTAGAATCCCCAGAAGCAAAGATTTTAGTAAAAAATGTTCGCCTTAAAAACATATATATTCAAAGATGTGCACAAAAATAGCAGATCTACAAGTGATTTTTCTAAAAATAGCAGATTTACAAGCTCATAGTGCGGCACTCGGTGCCGCACTATGAGCTTGTAGAGCTGCTATTTTTTTGAATAGCCAAATAAATCTTAAAATGACACAGATGCGTTCCCCGGATTGAATGGGTTAAGAGCTGGAGTTATAGCGACTGAAGACACAGTGGTGCACTGACAGTCACATCATCACAGCCAGTGTTAGTCACATCCACCTCCCTGGTATAGCACCACCACCTGCTTTTAGAGCCGTCTGTCTGTGACCAGACCACACATGAAAAAGGCATTAGGCAGTCAACCTGCATCCATTCCCACCCGTCTGTCTGTATTCATGAACTCTTTTATTTACCGTTCCACTCACTGAGCACACCCGAAACCCCCTCACGACCCCCTCAGTCTGTATTATAGTAGGCCTGTCCCCGACTAAGAATTGATATAGTTGAATCTGATTGGCCAAATGTTGCCTATATACTATATATATAATATATATATATACTGGTGGTCGAATCATTTTTGTATTTATTTTTTGGCATGATTCGGCTGAGAGATTGGCAGTCGAATCAGTCTGATTCGACTGCCAATCTCTCAAAAAGATTGTGGGGGTGCTTAATGTCTGATTTAACATATACTTGCTTGGTTTCTCCCAATAAATCATCATATATATCCTATTTTTGGAAAACTATTAGTTAATTAATACAAAACAAACTAGGCCAATCTCTCAGTTGAAACATTTTTATAAATGTTTTTATGATGATTTGACTAAGGGATTGGCAGTCGAATCAGACTCCCTGGAACGATTAGTCGACTATTCGGCTATTCGAGGTCATTTGACCACGTCTGTGTTTGGATAAATTAGAACTTTTACACCGTCAGTTGAAAAACCATCATCTTCATATCCATAATGAGTAAAATTGCCCGGCTGATTTGTTTATTTTTGGAACACAGTTCTTATATGTTCTTATATACCTTATGACTATACATACGTGTATGTATATATATATATATATATATATATATATATATATATATATATATATATATATATATATATATATCGTCTCTGTCGGGTGGAAACCTCATATGTCCAAAACTGTTACTTTGCAGGATTCAAATTCAAAAGCATCAAAAGTAGCAGATCTACAAGCTCAAAACTCAGGCTTCAAGCTTGTGGATCTGCTACTGATGCTTTTATGTGACGCTGTAGTGTGATCAAGTAGGGTATTAATATGGAGATAAACTGTTTCTGACCGACAACAGCGATATCTATATGCATTTTATGCCAAAGGCGCTTAATGTTTAATGTTCTGATAGGAGCGTGGTGGTGCCAGTCAAGAAGCCACCGCCCGGCAGCCTGTCTGTCAACACGGTGGGCACACCCACCACCAGCGGAGCGGCCAATCCAGGCAGCACGCCTAACATCTTTGCCGCTACCACTGCCACGCCCAAGAGCATGATTAACACTACGGGTGAGACAGCACACACACACACACACACGCACACACGCGCACGCATGCACACACACACACGCACGCACGCACGCACGCACGCACGCACGCACACACACACACACACACACACACACACACACACACACACACACACACACACACACACACACACACACACACACACACACACACACACACACATACACACACACAGGCCCGCTGACAGGCGGGGCTAAAGGGGACAGTTGTCCCCCCACCCGGAGGGGGGGGGTCCCGCCGGCAGAGACGTCGCAAACTTCTTAACTCATTCACTGCCTCTGACGTAATTGACGTAATTATTCCCGTTTACCAATACTGGCAGCGTGCACAAGCTGAGCCTGAGCCAACTGCTAGCTCTTTGACTGCCAGAGTATTTTCATAAAGTACTCCCCCAGTGCCAGCAATTTTCGTGTTTTTTTGTTTTGTTATTTTGGTACTTAATTTCCATATAAACTGTCCAGGTTGGACTTTTGAACTCATACGATCACCCACCACTAGAGAGCAGCACATAGCCATCTTCATCAGCTTGATCACTCACTGGCCCTGTTCACAGCCAGTGCAACTGTCAAATACATGAATCCGCATGTGAAGTCGTCACAGATTCTCTGATCGGCGAAAATTACAATGTGATACACGACGGCGATGACTGATCGTCACCCAGACCATAGATTATAGAAGATAACCTGTCCGTTTGTTAGTTATACCATGTGAAAAACCGTTTGTTTACCTATTATGGACGAAAATGACCGGGGGAAAAGAATCAAAAACCGGAAACGGAACCCAGGTCATGAAACCGGATGCAGATGTCCGTGAAGTAAGTGGAACTCGAAAATAACATTGAATTTTAAGCAGCATAGCGCGATCAGAGATTAAACAATGAACGCGAGTCCAACGCGTCAAACGCGTCAATGGCGTGGGTGGATTAAGTAGTAATTGACGCGTTTTCGAGTCAATGGCGTTTATAGAGCTAGGTGAGCGAGTGCCCAAGGCAACGGTTTGTGTTGCGGCTGACATCAGACCAGAGCTCTGGTCAGTCTATATAAAGTGTTGCAGGGCGTTTACAAAGCCTGTTGGTGTTCTAGAGCTCTCCATAGGTACCCGCTTCAAAGGAAGAGGAAGCGGAAGAGGAAGTGTAAGCCAAGGGTTCAGTAGCCCCAAAGACCAACTGGAAACAGATTTTGGTGAGAGAAAGAGAGAGAGAGATGTTGTGCTGGACAGTGGCCAAAGACAACGGAGGACCAGGGATAGGCCTTTATGCTGCTGTGGCAGTCGGCCTCAAGGTGTACTCCTTTAGAGGGTCCTCTATGGATCGTCCTATTGATGTGAACATCTTCAACACAGTGTCCTTGAGCTGGAGGAAATTGTCCCCAGTGACACCCAGAAGAGGAGAATGTCCCCTAGAGGTTCCCTGCATGCACTGGAGCTTCACGGCCGTGCTGATAGAAGATATAATCTACATCTGGGGTGGGTTTAAGTTCACCTATAACAGAATGGAGATCTGCGAAGTGCTTCACGCATTTGACGTCGACACCAACAGATGGTCCAAGGTCAAGGTTTCTGGGGCTGTTCCAGAGGCGAGGGCCCACCACCAAGCCTGTGTCTTGAGGAAGGTCATGTATATCTGCGGAGGATCCACTCGTCTGACTGCATACTGTAATGACATCTACAAGTTGGACACCACCACAATGGTCTGGTCCTTAATTGACACCAGAGGCTCTCCGCCACCTGCTTATTACTGGTCTTGTACTGTTGTCGGGACAAAGATTTTTGTATTTGGCAGCCGAGGGTGCATCAGAGCGTTTGACACAGATACCGACTGCTGGCTGACCACATCTTCTGAACAGCTTCCAACACAATACGTGTGGCATTCAGGCTTTGCCTACAACAGAGAGCTATACGTATTTGGCTACGCACAGGCCAACAACGACAATGCCCTGTGGAAATTCAATTCAGAGACCCTCTCCGGGAAGGAGGTTGAGCCTAAGGGGAAATGCCCCTCGATGTCTTCTCGTACATGTATGTGCATCATGGTGGGAGAGCGTGTCGTCCTCTTCAAGGAAGACCTGTGCATCTTAGACTTAAGTCCTAGCCTGAAGACGTTGTGCGAGCTAGTGGTTATTCAGTACGGTCTGGAGCGCTCTGCACTCCCACACGACATCAGGTGGAAACTGACGGCCATGACAACCAACAGCAACAGATGACGTTAACCTCCAGACAATGGAATAGAATAAAGATGTGTTGTTGTTTTTTTGTTACCTGTGTTGTGCTTTTGGTCCTTTAAAACCCTTTGAAGAAAAGACAGGGAGTCAGGGAGTACCAACGTCCTGATGTCACTCACTTCCGCTACCCTGGGTCACAGAGTATTTTTTTTATTGGAGATCCAAATATTAGATCGCGTCATATAAGAACTGTGTTTTTTATTCAAATTGGAAAAATAGTACTTTCACCGTCAGTTGATGCTTCATATCCAGTGATGTCAGACTTCAGTTCTCTATAAGAGATGATGTGCGTATAACATTAAAAGAAAAAACGTTCAAAAATGTACTAGTTAATTTACCCTAAAGTATAAATATAGAGTGGTTAAGCTAACTTTAATGCTTAACACCCTGGGGGTCCCCGGACCCCAATATGAGAATATATGGGGCAGAGGAATTTTTGGATTTACCGTCACTGTGCCTCTCTGTTCCTGCTCTCTCTCTCTCTCTCTCTCTCTCTCTCTCTCTCTCTGTTTCCCACCCAGGCGCCACAGACTCTGCATCCTCCTCCTCATCCTCTTCCTCGTCCTTCGTCAACGGCGCCACCAGCAAGAACCTCCCGGCGGTTCAGACCGTGGCTCCCATGCCAGAGGACAGCATGGAGAACATGAGGTCAGAGGTCACACGCCCCCCTCCCCTCTCTATTTGCCTCGACGTCATGTGTTCTCCTCGCTGTCACTCAGTCCAGCGGCCGTGTTTTCCATACAACCGTTTCACTGTGAATGATGATGCAGCACGGCATCAGGAAAACACTAAACCATGTATGCAAAATTGTAAAAAAAAAAGAAAAGAAAGAGAATTAGAAAAAAGTCTGTGGTAGAAAGTATCTAAGTACATGTACTCTAGTACTGTATTTAAGTACAATTTTGAGATAAAACATATATTAACCACTTTACTTTAAGTACATTTTGATACCAATACTTTTGTACTTTTACTCAAGTACATTTGAGTAGAGTATTTCTATATTGCAGTATTGATACTTTTACTTAAGTAAAAAAATGTATTACTTTTTCCACCACTGAAAACATGTAACAATAGCTGATCCACAAGCTCACAACGAGTCCCCAATTTGACACATTCTGAGCTTGTAGACCAGCCATCTTTTGGCTATGTTTGAAACGTTAATAATACGTTCTACACAGGAGTCCAGGGGACTTTATTTATTTGTGTATATGTGCAATCCGCACATCCCTGCAGATTCTTTTTGCAACATTTTGAAAAGTGTGCATACAACTGTCTCGACAATTGTATGGAAATACGACTACTGTCTTCTTACCTTCGTTTTGGGCTGTCCTCATCACGTTCTCATCACGCACATGTACCCTCTGGCTTGTACCCCCCCATATTTCCCCACATCCCATCCATATCACCTGGTCCTTCATCTGCTCTCAAAGGGGGAGGGGGGTGTAAGTGATGTGTTTTTGTTAAAACGTTAAAGCTATATATAACGATCATTGATAATTGCATGTCAAACAGGCATCATTGCCTATTTAGAGTGTTTTGTTCAGTAAGAGAGACCTCCCCGTCTCTCCAGCTTTTTAGTAAACAGTATCCCGTATGACAGAGAACTGGTGCTGGACACAGGACAGTGGTGGAAGAAGTACTCAGATATTTTACTTAATTAAAAGTAGCAATACCACAATATCAAAATACTCTGTTACAAGCAAAAGGCCTGTGTTCCAAATGTACTTGAGTAAAAGTACAATGGTACTGGCATGAAAATATACTTAAAGTACCAAAAGTAAAAGTACAAAAATGTTTGAATATAGCAGATCTACAAGCTCACAACATGTCGCATTGCGACGCGTTGTGAGCTTGTAGATCGGCTATTTTCAAATAGCCTATGTATAAAATAGGGCTAAAGTGGTTAATGTATGTTTTATAATATAATAATTTATATCTGCAAAGTAACTAGTAACTAAAGTTTGTAGATAATTGCAGTGGAGTAAAAGTACAATGAGATGTAAATTAACTAAGTACATTTATTCAAGTACTGTACAGTACTTAAGTAATTTTTTCACTTTACTGGAGTATTCCCAGTTTTCAGTACTTTTACTTCTACTCCACTACATCTCCACTATTATTAGTTAGAGAGGTTTTGTCTGAATAAAATTCAAGTGATGAATGTGGCTCTAAAATCATAACTCCATTTGGTTCCGTTTTCTACACAGAGTTACAATAACACTCCTTACGTGTACACACACACACACACACACACACACACACACACACACACACACACACACACCTGCATCAGATGCACTCATGCTCACAGACACACAGACACACACACAGACACACACACAGACAGACACACACAGACAGACAGACACACCCCCCCCACAGAGTTACAATAACACTCCTTACGTACACACACACACACAGACACACACACACACACACACGCACGCACGTAAACAGGATTAATGTCGGTGTACATAACGCAGGTGGCATACATACACATTGTACATGTGTGTGTATGTGTGTGTGTGTGTGGCGTGTGTGTGTTTGTGTGCACGCGTGAAGCGTGCGTGCACGAGCATTATTTAATCTGTGTATACGTGTGTGTGTGTTGGTTTGCATTGCAGTGCCTGTTGTGAGGTGGATCAGGGTGTACTGCGCAGCGGTCAGACTCCACCAGAGCTCAAGTCATTTAGCTCGCTGGCAGGTTTCCAGGCATCGCCCCGAGATGCAGGACAGTGTTTTAGGCAAGGAGACCCTCGCCCCTGAAATACCAACCCCCCCCCCCCCCACACACACACACACACACTCGGCCACACTTGGCCTTCACTAATGTCATTGTAACACTGCCGTCACATGCTTGAGGACGGAGGCATAGCCTATTAGCCCATTGAGACCTGAAGCCGATTCTACACGTCTCCTAAATCTCAACAGTATTCTGAAAAACGTATGTTTCTATATCAGTGGTGCTCAATCTTTTTCATGTCAAGGACCCCCAAAATGATATGTATTTGGCCGCCAACCCTCATCAAAATATGTTGTTCCAGGGACCCCCCAGAAGCAAAGATTTGAGTTACAAATGTTCACTTTAAAAAAATATATATTCAAAGATTTGCACACATTTTCACGATTTTTCAAAAATAGCAGATCTACAAGCTCGTAGCGCGGCACTCGGTGCCGCGCTACGAGCTTGTATATCTGCTATTTTTGAATAGCCAAAAGTGTAAAATAATGCTTTTTAGCTCTAATCTAAAAATGACACTGTTCCAGGTCTTAATGGGTTAGGACCTGGCTTCTGAGTATGAAGTAACTCAAAACGTCAGTAAAATGGCTGCTGTGTGACTTGGGTCAAATTGGTCCTAGAATGCCATGCCAGGCACGAAGGGACAGACAGAGACCTCCTCTCCGACTATGAGAATGTGGTTTTGATTTGAAGCCAGTTCTGTGTCACTGTCGCTTCTGGCATGGCCGGTCTAAGGACCTCCCCACACTAACCATTCAAACTCTTTAAAGGGTAAGACCACTTTGGTAGAGGTTTGGGTTGTGTAGTTACCTTGCCATGATGAAACTCTAAAGGTGGACAAGAAATAAAAAAAAACAATTGCTCCATTGATTAGAAATTGATAATTCAAAATATGCTCCTCATTGACTTACATTGTACGCTGAAACAGCTCTCAAAGTCACTCTTTCAGCACGTAAACAAACACAAACAAAGCTGATTCAGACAATATTGGACATCACAAAACCCAGTACTGTTTGTTTTATTAATACACACAATATTTTAAATGATCAATTTCTAATCAATGGAGCAATTATTTTAGATTTCTTGTCCACCTTTGGAGATACATCATGGAGAGGTAACTACACAACCCAAACCTCTACCAAAGTGGTCTTGCCTTTTAATCAGACACGGATAAGAGTTTGAAACTGAATCACTCACAGCGTTTGTTTTTTAGCCTGCTTGGAGGGCTTGTTTTGACCTAATCCAGTGGTTCTCAACCTTAGTTTTTTTTAGCTCAAACAGTGACCTAATACTGATTGTCTGGTACATTGTGGGGCCGCATTAAATTGTGTGTCACCGGCACTCCAAAGAGTTAGAGTATTTCTTTTAACCCATTAAGATAAGACCTGAGGCGATTATTTAAAAAAATCTAAATCCTAACAGTTTTTTGAAAAAAAATCTAAAAAAGTAAAATTCACAATTAAAAAAAAATAGCAGATCTACAAGCTCGTAGCGCGGCACTCGGTGCCGCGCTATGAGCTTGTATATCTGCTATTTTAGAATAGCCAAAGACATCTAAAGTGACACAGACGCGTTCCAGGTATCAATGGGTTAAGTAGTATTTTGTCACATGCTTATACTGCTGGAGCTAATGCACTTCACTTATTTATTGTACGCACTGTTGGAAGCTTGCCTTTTTTTAGCTCTCTCAGTTTGCAAGCGATCCTCTGTGCTTTCTGTATTTTGTCAATAGAGCGTAGGATAAAAGTGTATCTCTCTCTCTCTGTCTCTCTCTCTCTCTCTCTCTCTCTCTCTCTCTCTCTCTCTCTCTCACACGCACACACACATACACACACACAGACACAGTGTTACACATTTTCTGTTAACATCAATACAAATGCATTTGTGGCATTTGGTAACAACAAACCTATGCTTTAGCATTTCTCTTTATTATTTTCTGTTTTTCTCTTCTACTTTTAGTTTTTTGCACGTCCATCTCCAGTCCTTTTGTAGACGGTTTCAACATTCTGTGGTTGCGAGGAGACACGTGAAACCCATGTCAACTTCCTGATCTCTATTTACACCACTAGTAGCCTCGGAAACCCATGCTTTTTTTTTTGTTACAAAAGAAAAAAAGCCTGGGAGAGCCATGCAGGAACGATGGTCTTAGGACCTTGTTATCTCCTAACCAATCAGAGTGCAGAGGGGCGTCGCTCTAAATTTGTCAATTTGGTGACGTCAGCGTGCTCCGTGCACGGGCTGGGGGGGGGGGGGGTGGGGAGGGGAGGGGAGGCGGGGACATAGATTGGTGAAGCAATAGGAAGCCCCGCACGAATCCGGGCGGCTGGGTTTGGATCCGCCCTTCAAGACCATCGATTGGGCTCGTTCTCTCAGTCTACACCACTAGAGAATTAAAAAAATATATAATAATAATAATACCATTAATTTACCTAGTTAGCAAACTACTGTTGCAGTAGTTTTCAACAGGGGGTCCGGGACCACTGTGGAGGGTCCTCAGAGTTACTACAGGGGGGCCGCCAAATATTTGTGTGATAGATAACTTAACTCTCTCAGTGCCACGCCCCGAGATATCCCGAGTTTTTCCCGAGTACCCTCAGTGCCAGCACGAGAAATCCCGAGTTTTTACTTTTGACTGTGGTCGCGCTATTCTGTTTATTTTTCATGATCACTTTCGCTTCCTGACTCCTTCAGACTCACCCGGAGCCGGATGTAAAAAAAAAAAATCATTTCCGGGTCACGTTGTTTTTCTCCGGTGATTTTCGGCCAGAATAGGGAAAGTCACGTTTTTTCACACGGTATAAAAAGCGAACGGAGAGGTCCACGTCTACTCTCTTTGGTCTGGGTGACGATCAGTCATCGTAGTCGCGTGTCGCATCGTAATTTAGCCCAATCAACGATTGTCGAAAATGTCAACATCCGGTTATGACCGGATATGACGTGAGCCTGTTTGGGAGGGGGTGAGTGAGCCAGCGAGGTCATCAATGTGTCGATTTGTTGCTCTCTACTGGTAGAACTGTATTATGGGTTTAAAAACCCAATCAGAACATTTATTTGAATGAAAAATTTCAAAAAAAACGCAAATTGCAACTTTATGAAAATACTCTTGGCACTGAAAGAGTTAATGTCTAAAAATACAAATTAATATGAAAACGGTTACAAACAGGAAGTTGCACAATTGCAGAATGATGAAACCGTCTACTAGCTTGTAGCTACAGTGGCCTCGTGATTAACCCCTAACGTTCAACATGCAACACATAACGCCATTAACCCTTCCATTACCTGCTCCAACATGGCCGCCGTAACGTAACGTACCATGACGTCAGCTTTAAAAAGTATGAACACTGCTGGTCGTTTTGACGTCTTCTACGTCTGTACCGCCTTGTTGACTTAACCTATTAAGACCTGAGGCCAATTCTATAAGTGCCTTCTACGTTTTCTGAAAAACCTATGTTGCTATATGTCGTTGCTGTCGGGCAGAAACCTCTTATCTCCGTATTTTAACTTCTTGTGTTTTTTTTATAAATGAGAGCATCAAAAGTAGCAGATCCGCTTGTAGATCTGCTACTTTTGAGTTGGTATCCTGAAAAGTAACAGTTTTGGACAGAGACAGAGACCCGACAGAGACAATATATTGCAAAAATCTGAAATGACGCAGATGCTTTCCTGGTTTTAATGGGTTGAAGCACAATGACATATAGGTTTGGGTTATATATTATGTAGTTAGCTTGCCATGATGTAACTCCAAATGTTCATGATATGTTTTCAATAGTTGCTCTGTTAATTAGAAAATGATAATCCAAAATAACCTTCATTGACAATTACATTCGTTTTTTTTTACTTTTTTATTTTTATTAATAAAAATGTCAACTTCCTGTTGATTTTACCATTTGAATTAGTAGAAGAAGAGCCGGACTGTATCCACAGATCCGGATTCAGATATTCAAATAATAAAAAATCAACTGTTAGTTAACATTTGTATTGAATGAAAAACAACACAGAGAGGGTTTTGTAATGTTACACATAGTAAAAATCGTCTTTGTTTGTGTTCATTTGCATGCTGAAAAGAGTGACTTTGTTTGAGACCTACTTCAATGTAAGTCAAGGAGGAGACACATTTTTTTTTAAAATCAATTTCTAATCAATGGAGCAGCTATTGAAGATATCGCAGCTATTTGGAATTACATCATGGCAAGGTGACTACACAACCTAAACCTCTAGCAAAGTGGCTTTGGGCTTTAAATGACTCCAATCTCTCTCTCTCTCTCTCTCTCTCTCTCTCTCTCTCTCTCTCTCTCTCTCTCTCTCTCTCTCTCTCTCTCTCTCTCTCTCTCGTTTCTATGTCTGTTTCTATCTTCCACTCTCCTCCACCCCCCCCACCCCCTCCCTCCCTCCTCTTTTCTCCTCCTATAACAACAGCATCACCACTAAGCTGGAGCGTGCCCTGGAGAAGGTGGCCCCCCTGCTGAGGGAGATCTTCGTGGACTTTGCTCCGTTCCTGTCCAGGACGCTGCTGGGCTCCCATGGTCAGGAGCTGCTCATAGAAGGTACAGGTGCTGTACACCATGCTCCTTCTACCTTCTAACTGGTGTCTTCTCTGTGGTCCCGTCTGGTCCTCGTCTGGTCCTCGTCTGGAGTCTCCACCATTACACCCTGTCGTCCTCACTGTCGCCCCGGCTGCACTGCACTGCACTGCTCCTGTGTGTGTGTGTGTGTGTGTGTGCGTGTGTGTGTGTGTGTATGTGTGTGCGTGCGTATGCGTGTGTGTGCGTGCGTGCGTGCATGCGTGCTTGTTGCGAACGCGGGAGGAGGCGCGGCGAAGCCGCGCCTCCGACCAAGTGGAGCTTACTATGTAACCCTGCTTGGGTTGTGTCTCTCTCTGTGTCTCTCTCTCTCTGTGTCTCTGTGTGCACTGCCTGTGTGCAGCTCCTCTGAGATAAGTAAATGTCCAATTTAGACGTACCATACATCAAATGAAAGGTCTTTGAAAACTGAACACACCTGTCAAGGTTGCGTTTAAGCCCGCCCCTTCCCCCGGAAGCCACGCCCCGGAGAAGGCTCCTAAAAACTCCCCATTGAAACCCCATGTTAAATGAAAAGTGCCCGAATCGCTCCCAAACTTTTTCTACCCCCCCTAAGTGGGGGTCTACGAACAAATACTTCGGGCTCGGATTTTGGCTCCGCCCCCCGGAAGTGGGTGAAACGGGCACTTCAAACACTTTGTTGAATTGTTCAAAAACATTCCAAGTTTTTTTTGGGGGAATTTGTATTTTTCTAAGATGCTCCTTTTAAAGCAGATTTTTTTTTTTTTTTTAATTATTTTTTTTATTGGCTACTTTTTAAAAAAAAAAAATTTTCATTCTTTTTTTTCTTTTTTTGCGTTCGCTTACCGCGTTCGCGCGTCTTACTTGTCTTAGGACTGTCACAATTACAAATTTAAGTTGACGATTAATTGTCACTCAAATAATTTGCGATTAACGATTTAATTGTGTGTTTGGCATTGAACATTGAAACATATGAAAATAAATATCTACGACGCGTTGTAAGCTTGTAGATCTGCTATTTCTGTTTTTTTTTATATTTGAAAAATGTGTGACCATTTTTTAACACGGAAACGATTGTGACGATTATGCAAAAATAGTTGCGATTATCAAAAAAAAAAATAGGCGATTATGTTATAATTGTGACAGGCCTAGTGTGTGTGTGTGTGTGTGTGTGTGTGTGTGTGTGTGTGTGCGTGATCAGTGAGTGAGTGAGTGTAGTGCATGTGTCAGCTGGCTGCCTCACTCATTCGTCAGTCAGGTATGAATCAGTCACATGATGCAATCAGACGGCTAGCTGCTAGCATAAACAATGTCAACAATGTTAGCTCAGATTATGAGCATTACTGTTATACTGTAGTTAGACTCTGTGGTGAATGTTCCTTCCTGTAACCACTTGCTTCCTGGTCTAATGTCTGTCTCACCCACTGTCTCTATGTTGGTCGAAATCTCTCTCTCTCTCTCTCTCTCTCTCTCTCTCTCTCTCTCTCTCTCTCTCTCTCTAACCTCTAACACAATGGTTCCCAAACTGGGGTCGGGACCCCCAGGGGGGGTCCTTCAAATTATTTTGAGGGGTCCCCAGATGATTATCTTTAATGTGCAACATTGTTTTCTCACTCAACAGTAAACAAACCAACATACAGTAAAAAAAAAAAATGAAAGAGAGAGACTTAAATATAATAATTATGACATAATTTATGGGGTCACTCCTTTTCTCCAGCTCCCTCTATTCTTCAGTCTTTTTTTTCTGGGTTCTCTCTCTTCTCCTCTCCTTTCCTCTGTCCTTCTGTCTGCTGTTGTCTGCTGTTTGTTCCTGTCTTTTTCCGTAGCATGCTTTATTCAGTAATTACAATAAAAATCATAATATAATGACTATATACGATCTCTTAACGGATGTAATGCTGTAACTACTAACACACCATACTGTATCGATGCTTTGATAATACTTTTGTTCTGAGACTCTGTGAGGTATGTGTGTGTGTGTGTGTGTGTGTGTGTGTGTGTGTGTGTGTGTGTGTGTGTGTGTGTGTGTGTGTGTGTGTGAGACCCGGTCTCTCTCTTAATATTGCATGTGTGTGTGTGTGTGTGTGTGCGTGCGCGCGCCCCTGCATGCATGCGTGCGAGAGAGCAAACGAGCGAGAGAGAGAGAGAGATTTGTGACTGTGCTCTATGTATCTCTACCGCAGGCCTGGTGTGTATGAAGTCAAGTACGTCTGTGGTGGAGCTCGTAATGCTGCTTTGTTCTCAGGTTTGTACCTACCTAACTAAGCACCTACCTACTTACTTATCTACAGTACCTTCCTACCTACCTACCTATCTACATGACGCTATCGTATTTACTTACCAACATACATAGTGTGAGGTTATGTTTTAGGCCTACAGTATCTTCTCTGCCTCTTGGCCTGCTTGCTGTCCCTCCATCTATCTTATCCATCTCATCCATACATCTACTGTACTCAAATCTACTTCCCTGTTGTCTTCAAAGGTCTAAATGAGTCGTCCTTTATTAGTTGTAATGTTTCTGGGCCATGTTGAAGTCATTATTTTTAGTCACCATATTCAATTTGGTTTCCCTGTTTGAGAGACAGGTCAAAGTGACCTCATGGAGGTGTCGGGATACAGACCAGCCATCATGGATGACTTTACAGTCGGCGCATTGCGGATGTAACAGATATAACATAAAGATTTAATATCCTGCTTAATCTCGCCATAGATAGCTTTCATCATCAAGCCACACACCGTATACATTTTTACACATCGTTTAAAGCTCCACTATGTTTTTTCTCACTTTTTGCTAATAGTTTTGCAAAAAAATAAAAAAAATAAAAGAGCAGCCAACAGACAATACTCAAAGTTATGGTTTGTCGAGTCCATCGGCTAAAACAGTGGTTCTCAACCTGTGGGTCGGGACCCCTAGTGGGGTCCCCACGTGATTTTGGGGGGTGGGGGCTCCCCAGATGACAATTTAAGGAGTTTCAAGACCTTTTTGATACCTCAAGAAAAGAAAAAGAAAGACAAGAAAAATGACCATTTTGCACCAAAAGTTATCAACAAACTATACTATAAAAAATGATCAAACATTGGCCAAATTGTCAAATAATATAAGAGGCAAAAATAGACGATCTACGTTGCGAGGCGTTGTGAGCTTGTATATTGGCTATTTTCACAATATTTATCTGTAGAACTGAGTCAACATAAATTGAATGCCTCAACTCCTACATTCCAAGTCCTTATCAGGGTGGGTGGGGGGTTAAAATATGATTATTTTGAGGGGCCTGTAAAGGTTGAGAACCACTGGGCTAAATCAATGCGTTATTAACAGAGTATTACTTACAATTTGATCTCTGTCTTCCTCGCCATCAGTGCAGATTCAGGAGTCCTTATATATCATCAGTTATTTGGTCTCCCATTGACTCTCTGTTGTTTCCTTCCATTTGCACGTTGCAGTCCCGGGGTTTCGTTCTTCTAGTGTTCTCGACCCTGGAAGAGCACTTTTTCCATTTCTGACTTCTTCACCAACTCTTTTCCTCTTCTTACTTTTCCATCCATCCAGCTACACTCACCGGTGCACCTTTTTTATTTCCCGACCTCTTCTTGTTCTCCTCTTTTCCTTCTAATATCCTTCTTCTCTGGTCTTCCCAGCCTCTCAGATGTGCATTTAAACTCAGTGTCTGGATGCTTTCATCTCTGTCCTCTCCACCCTGTCCTCTCCTCTCATCATCATCATCAGCCCTCCCTCTCCACTCCTTGCTGCTTTGCAGGGTTAGGGAGGATAGTATTACGCGTGGCTCCGGCCTCGTCTGCCATTAGGGACCTCATGGGAGTGAAACTTAGCCCAGATATTGATCCTCCGGTTCGGGGAAGGTAACTGGAGAAGCTCCCCCCGGTGCCCTCCAACTACCATCAGCACCAGTTGGAGCTAATGGAGCGCTCTTAGTCTTAGAAAGCTTTCAACGTTTCTCCTGGCTTTTAGAAACCTTCGGCTGCTAGTTTTAGAAGTCTATAGCACTTATACGTGCATGGACGCACGCGCACGCGCACGCGCACACGCACACGCACACACACACACACACACACACACACACACACACACACACACACACACACACACACACAGACAGTAATCATAGGCTGCGTTTTCATTGACATTTACTGTAGAAAGCTCCTAATGCATTCGTCTGCTGCACTGCTTCCTGCTTTTTGATGTGAGGATATATGAAAGTTTTGACAGTGAACTATTATATATGCTCACGCTTAGGGCCAAATTATACTTACTGTGGTTTGTATAATAATATACCCAATGTGGCCAATCACAGCGAATTCTTTCTCTACAATTGTATTAAAAGAGCAGTTCACCGCCAAAATATCTTATTTTCTACCATTTACACACCCCATGAAGCATTGAATTCATGGAGATTTTTTTTTTTGTCCCATTCCTAAGTCAGTAATTTGATGACCGACGGAAAGCTGCTAATGTATCCAGTGGGAGACTCAAAGGAGACTCTTTGTGTCTCCTACCAGAGAGACAGCCGGTCATCAAATTATTGGCTCAGGAATGCGACAAAAACAAAAAAAACTCCATGAATTCAATGCTTCATGGGGTGTGTAATTGATAGAAAATAAGTATTTTTTTGGGTGAACTACTCCTTTAACAAAAACAAGGTTGTTCTTGTTTTGTTGTACTGTAACTCTGTGGCCGTATTAGATATTGTCTCTGTCGGACGGAAACCTCTTCCAAATGTCCAAAACTGTTACTTTTCCTGATTCAAATTCAAAACGGCAAAAGTAGCAGTTCCACAAAGCGCCGTGTTTTCGAGCTTGTAGATCTGCTACTTTTGACACTTTTGTGTGACGCTGTAGTATGATCAAGTAGGGCGTTAATTTAAGAAAAAAGAGGTGTTCTGCCCACGATATGAGGGTCTCTCCCTCAGTGTGATCCTGAGGTATAAATACGGGTTGGTTGGTTGAATGAATGATTGATTTCTCTTTTCACTTTCAGGAGTGGCAGAACTCCATTCAGAAGAATGCTGGCCTGGCCTTCATTGAGCTCATAAACGAGGGGAGGTAAATAATCACCGAACCCACTATCCCCACACACACACCCATCATTGATTTGTAACCACTTTATAGACCCTATACCAGGGGTCTTCAACAGGGGGTCCGGGACCCCTAGGGGGGTCCTCAGAGTTACTACATGGGGGCCGCCAAATCTTTGTGTGATATGATTTATTTATTTTTTACATTAACCACTTGAACCCTAGCATCCCTATTCTGAGGAGAACTTTAGCCTAAAATAGCAGATCTACAAGCTCACAACGCCTCGCTATGCGCATAGCGAGGCTATTTTTGGCAAAGAGGTATAGATGTGTAGAGGGAAAAAAAGAGCAGACCAAGTAAAAAAAAGAAAGTTTAATCTGAAACGCAAGTGTATACAATATAGAGGGGGTCCCTGCTTCATCTCTCTCTCAGCTAGGGGGTCCTTGGCCTGAAAAACCTTGAAGACCCCTGCCCTATACAGTTTAGTTGACCAGAGTCCCTCCACTCTATACTAAGCCCATTTAGACCTGAGGCCGATTATTAAAAAAAACACCTAAAAAACACCTTATAAATCCTAACAGTTTTCTGGAAAATGTTACAGATGTTCACTAAAGAAATTATTTTTCTCAGCCTCTGTAAGAGATGCAAACCGATGCTTTCCCTGATTGAGAGCTATAAAGAGTGGTTACAACCATAGACATATAAAGGTAGACGCCTCCTTCGGCTCTGAAGCGTTCGTATCTCGGGCGCGCTTCCTGCTTCCGCAGGGCTGTCGTGTGCGTCACAGAAGCGGAAGTTCGGTAGGCCAATCAGAGGCAGGTGGGGGCGGGTCTTTTTGTAACCCAGCTCTTAACCCTTTGAGAGGCAGCAGCTGTGCACAGCATCTAGTTAGTTGGAACTTGGCAAACTCCACACTCTTTTTGTGAAATTCAAATAAGAGACATGGTCCTTTTTCATATCAAGGTCCATTATTTATTCAGCATTTGAGTCACGGAACACCGTTTGATAAGCTTTAGCCTCTCACACCCAAAACTTAGAATATGTTATCGTTCGATAAGATGTTGTCAAAATAACAATTGTTTACGTTCTCTAATTGTGTACTTGTTTAGTAAGTAATGCAGATGTTTAACAATTTGACTCTTGACAGTGTGAAATGTTATACTCAAGATTTAAAGATATAAGGGTCCATTTGGTTATCAACTCTCCATCATTTAGCTGGGTACCACCTGGAACCCCCTCAAGGACCACTGGTGGTTCCCGGACCACTGGTTGAGAACCATTGCACTGACAAGTCCCGGAAAAGACGCACTGTGATTGGCCAGTAGTCAACGCGCTGTGAGCGCTGTGATTGGCCAGTAGTCACTTTGAGTGACAGGTTCCCTGCGGAAGAGCCGTGTATTGCGATACCAGTCGCCCCAATGAACTGCAGAGGCCAATGAGGTATCTAGGTTTCTAATATCTATGGTTACAACAGGTGGTCTAAGTGGGCTAGGGACACTACACGCTACACCAAAACCCTTTTTCCGAACATAGCTGATCTACAACCTCACAATACGTCGCAATGCGAACTTAGATGGGCTATTTTCGCCGAACGTTCACCTCCAGAATAAGGACACTAAGATTCAAGTGGGTTATACCGTTGTGCACAATTAATTATGTATGTATAAACAGGTCGAGAAACACTGTGGATGCATTTTTTGGATCATTTGGTGTGCGTGTGGATGTTGTTTTGCAGACTCCTCTGCCACGCTATGAAGGACCATATAGTGCGCGTTGCTAACGAGGCAGAGTTCATCCTCAACAGACAGAGAGCCGAGGATGTTCACAAACATGCTGAGTTTGAGGTACTGTACTGGCAACCCAACAACAACAAAACACTTCACTGCACAAGCATGAGGTCATCTATCTCACTCTGCTTTCTGTCTCTCTCTCTTCCTGTGTGTGTGTGTGTGTGTGTGTGTGTGTGTGTGTGTGTGTGTGTGTGTGTGTGTGTGTGTGTGAGCGAGCACGCGTGTGTGTGTGTCTTTCTCTCTCTCTGTGAGTCTCTCTGTGTCTAGTGAGTCTCTCTCACTCTGTGTGAGCAAGCACACGTGTGTGTGTATCTCCCTTTGTCTCTCTGTGTTTCTCTTTGTCTCCCTCTTTGTGTGTCTCTTCTTCCACAAAAGAAACGGCACACTTCAGATTAGTCAATATACCAGTCGATAACACTCAGTGGAAAGTAGTTTGTGCATCGTCTCTGTGGAGTGGGAATCCTCATACAGTATGTCAAAACAGGATTCAAATTCCAAAGTAGACAAAAGTAGATAAAACGAGATAGTTTCAAGCTTGTTGTAGATCTGTTACTTTTGATGCTGTAGTATGATCAAGTAGGGCATTAATTTACGAGAAAAAAACACTTAGTTAGAATGTGGAGATAAGAGGTTTCTGCCCCAACAGCAACGATTATGTCCTCATGTGCTCTCTCTCTCTCTCTCTCTCTCTCCAGTCTAACTGTGCTCAGTATTCGTCTGACCGGCGGGAGGAGGAGAAGATGTGTGACCACCTCATCAGCGCCGCCAAGCACAGAGACCACGTGACGGCCAACCAATTGAAACAGAAGATCCTCAACATCCTGACCAATAAGCACGGAGCGTGGGGAACGATGTCACAGAGGTGAATGGTGCATTTATACAGCGCCCTTATCCAAGGCACTTTAACGTAGATTGTGCATTACATTCACCCTTTCATACACCGATGCGGGAGCCCGGGATCGAACTGGGAACCTTCCGGTTCCCGCTCGGCCGCTCTACCTCCTGAACCACTGTCTGACAACCCTAGAAGTGAGAGGGGCGGGACATCTGTGCGACACAGATGTCCCGCATGCATAATAATGCATAATTGTAATTATATGCATAATAATGCATACAATTTATATAGCGCTTTTCTAAGTACTCAAAGTCGCTTTGCAAAACAGAAACTAGTTAAAAGGTTCAAAACTAAGAACACAAAGAAAAGATATATAGAAATGAACGGTAGAAAAGGGGGATTAGAATTAGGTAGGGAATGCAAGTCTGAAAAGGTGGGTTTTGATTGTGGTTTTAAAACGTGGCGAGGGTGGGGGGGGGCAGCTTTGATGTGAGTTCCATAGGTGAGGGGGGCGGCCATTGAGAAGGCCCTGTCACCCCAGGTTCTTTTCTTTAGTTTTGGGGATGTGACAGCGTCTTTCTTTCAGTAAATGTCTGTTGCTTTGACCAATCAAGCAAGCAATCAACCAGTCTGTCGGTGCTAATAGCCATATAACTAACACCACTGCATGAAGCTCAAAACGCAATTCATCCTCTCCCCAAATGGGCTTTTTTCCCCTCTATTAGCTCAGCAGCAGCAGACATTTGGGCGCTTTGGTGCGGGGAATCTGGGTTGGAACCTGGGTAAAGACATGAAAGTTACGCATTGCAGCTTTTAAGTCATGAAAGTTACGCATTGCAGCTTTTAAGTCAGAATCATGTGTCCTCGGACGTGGTTGTCTGTCTGATAAAAAAACGTTCTTTTGAAGTTGATGTGGAAATCACTGACTTTAGAAGTCTTGTCAATCAATCCTAGTCTGTCTGCCCTCCTCTGGGTGTTTCATAATGCTTCTGTTTACATTCTGCTCCTGGTAGATAGTGAGTTCTCTGCAGGAGTTCGTGGTAGAAGTTCACACGCTGTTCTGGCACAAACACTATCACAAGCAGTCCTGTGGGGAGACATTGAAAGGCACCAACCATAAACGGTTGAACATAATGAGCTGTGTTGGATGCACATCATGACCAGCATCCCACAGCTCATATTGGCTTCCCAGACGATCCTAGAGGAGCATCATTAGATAGACTTTACAGCATAGTTTGGCAACCTAAAGGGGCCGTAACCACCAAGGTGTGAGATAAAGCGAGCCGTTAGCCGAATGCTGCAAAGTCCACTTCAGCCGACTCGATGACATTCGAGTTATGTCCCGATGGGGACACGTAAATCCCCCCCCCTCCTCCCTAGTCTCGGTACCCCCGAGATGTCAAACGTGGCCGAGTAGGTTCTGGTGGCCAGAAATACCTGGTGGGCTCCGACCGTTCCGAGGTCACTGGATTTGTGGGTCCGACCCTTCCGAGGTGGCCAGATTTGTGGGTCCGACCGTTCCGAGGTTGCCCGCGCCCGGTGTTGCTTTGTATCTTCATGTTGCTGGCTTCCATTGAAAATAAATGGTAGCCTGTAGCTTTGTAGCAGCCAGCGTGAAAGCTGCATAAACGGTGCGATTGAAGCAAGCCTGCCATTATGCACAAAACAGATATTGAAGGTCATAGGCAAGAGAATAAAAATGATCCCATAGAGAGCCTGTATGAGCAGTCAGTCATGAAACACGCAACAAAAATCATTGCAGACTCTCAACATCACTTTGTTCTCTAATATGAACTTCTGCTATCAGTTAGAAGACTCCGGGTGAAGAAGTGCAAATCAAACCGCTTGAAGCTATTGTTAGTTCCAGCCTCCATCAAGCCTTTGAACTCTAATGCTGAATCATCAATGTGTATATTTATTGCAATGTGCAATAAATATACAACTGCTTTAGCACTCAATACCTTTGCTCTTTCATTCTTACAGTTTCTTTTTAGCTGTTGTGTTGTCAGATTTACATGTAGAGCCACTCTTTCATGTGAAATATGCTGAAATAACTGTTTAGTATTACTTCAAACGCTTCTCATGTTTTTATGGTGTTTTTAACCCATTCAATCCGGGAACCCATCTCTGTCATTTTAGATTTCTTTGGCTATTCAAAAATAGCAGATCTACAAGCTCATATACATATATTTTTGGAAACAACATTTTAACTCAAATCTTTGCTTCTGGGGGTCCCTGGAACTAAATATTTTGAGATGGGGGTCCGCGGCCAAATACATATAATTTTGGGTGGTCCTTGACATGAAAAGGTTTTGAGCACCACTGATACAACAAGCAACAATAGTTTTTTTCAAAAAACTGTTAGGATTTAGAAGACATTTGTCAAATGTTTGACAAATGAACGTTTGCCAAATGTTCGCTTTAAAAAAACTATATATTCAAAGATTTGCGAAAGAAATCACGATTTTTCAAAAATAGCCAAAGAAATCTAAAATGACAAAGATGCGTTCCTGCCCTTCACTTTGATCAGTTTTGTTCCTTTCTTTGCTCCTCCCCCCCTTTTCCCGTCTTTAGCCAATTACACGATTTCTGGCGTCTAGACTACTGGGAGGATGACCTCAGGAGGAGGCGGAGATTTGTGCGCAACGCCTTTGGCTCCACCCACGCCGACGTGTCACTCAAAGCCCTGGAGGACTATGGTCAGTTCATCTATATCCCATCATGCAACAGTGCCGCAGAACATAATTATCAGTGGTGGAAAGTAACTAAGTACATTTACTCAAGTACTGTACTTAAGTACGGTTTTGAGGTACATTTACTTTACTGGAGTATTTCCAATTATCAGTACTCAGTACTAGGCAAATATTGTACTTTTACTCCACTACATTTATTTGAAAACTTTAGTTACTAGTTACTTTGCAGATATAAATTATTACATTATAAAACATACATGAACCACTTTAGCCCTATTTTATACATAGGCTATTTGAAAATGGCGATCTACAAGCTTACAACGTGTCGCATCGCGACGCGTTGTGAGCTTGTAGATCTGCTATTTTCAAACATTTCAGTACTTTTACTTTTGGTACTTTAAGTACAATTTGATACCAATACTTTTGTACTTTGACTCAAGTACATATTTCATTTCAGACTTTTACATGTAACAGAGTACTTCTACATTGCAGTATTGATACTTTTACTCAAGTAACACATTTGAGTACTTTTTCCACCACTGCAAACAGATCCAGAGGAAGAGGAGGAGGGTCTTAAGTCAAAGAAGACTTTCCGCAGCCAATCGGTGGTGAGTCAAAACCCAGAGGCGGAGCTGATGTTGGAGGGAGATGATGACGCAGTCAGCCTTCTGCAAGAGAAGGAGATAGACAACCTCGCCGGTGAGACACGCACGCACGCACGCACGCACGCACGCACGCACGCACGCACGCACGCACGCACGCACGCACGCACGCACGCACGCACGCACGCACGCACGCACGCACGCACGCACGCACGCACGCACGCACGCACGCGCGCACATGCACACGTAGCCTGGGACCAGACGAATCTGCGAGTGCAAAAAATAATTGCACTCTGCGATTTGGGTCTGGCACTGCTCCATAGAGAATCCATTTCCTGCTCCAGAAGACGTGGGTGACCAATCAGGGCCCAGTATTCAAATATGGGAGACTGTAATTGGTATATGGTTGTAGGTCTAACCAATTGCGTCGAGGGCCATCGTTTTGATCCCGCCCCTTGGGAAAAAAAAACGTCCTCATGGAAGCACCAGACTCATATCCACGCAGTGATATAGTCTGTCTACGCGAGGCTAATGCACACGCACACACAGTCGGTCGGTCAAAACCTTGCACAGTCTGTACATACGTGTTTGTTTGTGTGCGTGTGTGTGTGTGTGTGTGTGTGTGTGTGTGTGTGTGTGTGTGTGTGTGTGTGTGTGTGTGTGTGTGTGTGTGTGTGTGTGTGTGTGTGTGTGTGTGGGGGTGTGTGTGTGTGTGTGTGTGTGTGTGTGTGTGTGTGTGTGTGTGTGTGTGTGTGTGTGTGTGTGTGTGTGTTTTTTTTTGTTTTTTTGGGTTTTTTATTGAGGGTAAAAGGCCAGACACACGTATGCGTGCCCCACACACACACACACACACACACACACACACACACACCACAATTAACTGTCTATCTATTTTATATTTCTAGTACGTTTCTGTCCACGACTTTTTACTTACAAAAGAGGCAAGTTGCTCATTTTGGACATTTTTACAGAAACTATGTTTGAGAATCATTAAAATGCTAAAAATTATCTCCACTGATTCTGATACTATTGCAGTATCCTAATGCAGTCCTGATTTCCCTGAATCATATTTACCGATCAGAAAACAAATCCAAGCCACTGCAGTTAGATAACACACTGAAGCAGCTCGGCACGATAAGCCTCTTTATTATAGGGAGTCGTGACTCTAGAGAAAGATGCCGTAGCATCGAAATGTCAGTCTTTGTTTGTAGCACCTTTGTCAGCACCTTAATGAATAGCCTTATGGTCCGAGCTGTTCCGAAGGGTTATCTTCATCAGGGTTCATCTCAAGATGAAAGTCTGCGCAACAACAGCAACAGCATTGCGGTACACATTGCGGTACGCAGTCCTTCATCAGGTTTTCTCAGGATAACCTGATGATGGTCTGTGTACCAAAATGATGTTCCCAATGAATATGTGCAAGTTAAGAGTGCGGGAGTATTTATTTTTTCTGTGCTACACAGCAGAATACTGTACTGTTTGTTTTCACTGTGTATGTGCTTTAATTATTATAGTTCTGAAATATTAATGAGTTTCGTTAGTTTTTCAGTTAGGTGTTTGATTCCAGTTTAGTTTTAGTTTGAGTTATTTATTTATTTTTTTACGCTCCGGTCCCATTGAAAAGCATTGGCAGAATCCGCCGCATTGGCAGAATCAAAGTTCGGTGTGACCGCACCTGTATACACTTTTTTTCCCCAGAATGGACAAGTTGTAGCTTTTATTTTGTTTTAGTCTTAGTTTTTGCTTTTTGGATATCATGAGGATTGCCTTGAGTTATAGAATCTGAAAGAAACAAAAGTCGGATGAGAGCATGCATGACATCAGATATTAAAAAAAACTAAAACTATATAAAATTGTTTTACATGCAATTCTATATTGTTTTAGTTTGTTTTAGTTTTATTATTCATTTTTTAGTTACTATAATAATCGTGGTACCTGCTCAACACAACAAAGAAATATGCTATCTTACTAACAGGAATTGAGTGCCTTACCTGTATCGCTGTAGTTTTTGTATGATTTTTGTCTCTTGTTGTAATAAGTTGATGTCGGCACCTAATGTAAAGGTGCGATGCATTGGAAAAGATCTAAATCGAAAACGTAATCAATAACATGATCTCAAAGAAAATAATGGGTACTTATCAGACAAATGGCAGTATGATTTTTCATTGATTGTGCTGCCTTAACCAACCTTCTGTTCTTAACCCATTCAAACTGGGAACGCATCTGTGTAACCACTTTAACCGGGGCGGCCATAGCTGGGGGGCGGCCATAGCTGGGGGGTGGCATAGGGGCGGCCATAGCTGAGTGGTCAGTGAGCCCGCATAGGGAGCCAGAGGCCCTGTTTGCCCTAGGTACGATTCCAGGCCAGGCCAGCAAATGTGTCGATGAAATGAAATATGTCCCTGAGCAAGACTCTTAACCCCTAATTGCTCACAGGCCCTCATTGGAAACAAGACCGCAAGGACTTTCATGAACGGACCTGTTAAAGGAATTATCCTAACCATTATTTTATACCTGGCTATTAAAAAATAGCAAATCTACAAGATCATAGCGCGGCACTCGGTGCCGCGCTATGATCTTGTAGATCTGCTATTTTTGAAAAATGTTGAAAATTTTAGCACATCTTTGAATAATATATATTTTTTCAAGCAAACATTTTTAACTCAAATCTTTGCTTCTGGGGGGTCCCTGGAACCAAATATTTTGAGATGGGGGTCCGCGGCCAAATACATATCATTTTGGGGGTCCTTGACATTTGACGTTTGTAGAATCCCCAGAAGCAAAGATTTGAGTTACAAATGTTCGCTTTAAAAATATATATATTCAACGATTTGCCAAAAATGTTCACGATTTTGAGCTTGTTTGATCTGCTATTTTTGAATAACCAAAGAAATCTTAAAATGACATCACAGATGCGTTCCCGGTCTTAAAGGGTTAATACAAACTGACCTGATTTACATTGGACCCCTTGTTTCGGTCTACTCTATGCCAAATCTCTGATCATGATTGTGATTGGCTGTCCTGTCCTGTCCTCCCATTAGGCCCGGTGGTGCTGAGCACTCCGGCCCAGCTGGTAGCTCCTGTAGTGGTGGCCAGAGGAACCTTGTCCATCACCACCACTGAGATCTACTTTGAGGTGGACGAAGAAGACCCTGCGTTCAAGAAGATCAACGCCAAGGTGAGAGAGAGAGAGAGCGCTTTTGAAGTCCACTCAGGAAATACTTGGAAAGGTTTTACTAGAAATGACGCAATGAGAGTTCAGTATTCTGGCGGGAAAAAAAATTCACATCATTTTAAAAAAGAATTAAAAGGGTTCGGCTCAGGTGGTGCAGGGGTAAAGTTCCTGCCCGCTATCGCCGAGACTAGGGGTTCGAATCCTCCACAGTGCCTCCGGGCTCAATTGTCAAGTGTTCTTGGGAGGGATGGGCGATCTTTGTGGCCGCACTAGCGACCAGTGGTGGAAAGTAACTAAGTTCATTTACTTAAGTACTGTACTTATACTGTACTTATGAATTTTGAGGTATTTGTACTTTACTTGAGTATTTACAATTTCCAATACTTTTACTTACTCCACTACATTTCGGATCCAAATATTGTACTTTTACTCCACTACATTTATTTGAAAAATGTAGTTACCAGTTACTTTGTAGATTTTGTTTAATATTACAAAATAAAAATGTGTATACACCCTATATACATTTCTGCCATTTAAAAAATTACCGATCTACCGAGCTCACAATGCGTCGCGATGCGATGCATTGTGAGCTTGTAGATTTTATACATTTGAGAACTTGAAATGGGACATTCTGCATAATGAGCACTTTCTACTTTTGGTACTTTAAGTAGGCCTACATTTTGATACCAATACCCCAATACCTTTGTACTTTTACTCAAGTAAATTTTGACAGTATTTCTACATTGCAGTATTGATACTTTTACTTAAATAAACATGTGAGTACTTTTTCAACCACTGTGTGGGGGGCAAACTGATAAGCATGTAAGCAAGTAAGTTGGAGAGGCTTATTGTCGGTATCAGGAAACACGTGGTTGTCTACACCCTAACGAACTAACCAGGAGGGGTCAGCAACGAAAAGGGACCATATACAGTACAAGGGGGGTTGGGGGAATTGTCCATTGGGCGTTGAGTTGACGTAACTACGTACTTCTGATGTGTTTGAACAGGTTCTGGCGTACTCGGAGGGTCTCCATGGAAAATGGATGTTCAGTGAGATCAGAGCGGTGTTCTCCAGACGCTACCTCCTGCAGAACACCGGCTTGGAAGTCTTCATGGCCAACAGGAGTAAGACTGCAGTAGTATACACTAGGGTGTTTCAGCATGTACACAGAAATATGACTTTGTGCCTCTTTCACCTGTGTGTGGAACTCCATGTTCCATATCGTTGCTGTCGGGCATAAACCTCATATCTCCATATTCTAACTTTTTGTGTTTTTTTTCGTAAAGTAATGCCCGACTTCATACATGGGCAACTGGCGGCCCGGGGGCCCACATGCGGCCCCCACCTTCACTTAAAACTCATTCAGGTGCCATTCTTATTTATGGCAGTTTGGTTCTGAGTGCCACAGGCAAAATTCATTGTAAAAAAAAAGTGCTTAGGAGCCCGAGATACAGCCTTTTTCAGTAAGAAGTTAAACAAGAAGTGAATGGAGCAGCAAATCTTCAAATCATCATATCTTGGGTTCTGAAAAAAAATAAAAAAAATAAATTATGACGTCTCAGGGCGCGCTCTCACCAAAAGTTGTCTGGCCGCTGTTAAACGCAGGTTGTGCGCGGCCACAGTTTTTTGCAGCCAGCGGATTCTAAAAAAACGCTGTGACGCATCTGTCACTTGCTTTCAAGCCCCTCCCTCCCCGTTGCGTTGCCCGTAGACTAGCTTTGTCTGTAGCCCGGCCCGGTTACGTTGCGACTTTATCGAGTTTATTATAGGATGGACAGGTGGAGAGCACTTGTAACCAGGACAGTTCTTTAATGTCAGTCATATGGAACTCTTTCATGGTCAAATCATAAAGTACTGGGTGAGATGCAACAGCTACAACCAGTTGGTCCACTGAGAGCACCATGTTGCTTCCTGAGTCTTGGGACGGTCCGCCTTCGACTCACCCGATTGGACAGAGGGGGAAAATCAGCTCCTGCCTCCAGCAGTTTTCTGCTTCCAATGGACAAGTCGCGTAGAGCAGATAAACGCAAGGTCTGCGCGACAAGCGAAAAAAATCCGCTCTTGCGTGAATCCACGCATTTACATTGACAATGCATTGGCAGATTCTGCCCCAGAGGTAAAATAAAAGTGCGGTGAGAGCGCGCCCTTAGACGTCACGTGGCGCTCAGGGCGCTCAGAGGCCATGACGTCTTAGACGTCATGTGGCACTGAATGAGTTAATGCGGCCCGCAGGTTAATATCGGAATACTGATATATTATTGATTTCAGCTGCTCCAATTCCAAACATGCAAACATGACCCGCTTTAATTACTTCAGTCATAGATTAGTAGCTTAAATGACTAGTAAAAGTTAACATAAGTATAACTAAATGCATAATAACATAAATAATAAAAAAAATACTTTTCAGGATTCCAATTTAAAAATAGCAAAAATAGCAGATCTACAAGCTCAAAACGTGTCGCAGCACGACGCGTTTTGAGCTTGTAGATCGGCTATTCTTGCTACTTTTGTGTGACATAGAATGGCGAAGTGCGGCATTAATTTACGAAAAAGGTTAAAATACGGACATAAGAGTTGTCCGCCCGACAGTATATGCAATGTGGCCCTCTGGAGTGAGTGTGGAAGTGGCCCTCTCCAGCATCAAAGTTGCCCACCCCTGCCCTACTTGATCACACTACAGCGTCACACGAAAGCATCAAAAGTAGCAGATCTACAAGCTTGCGCCGTGTTTTGAGTCTGTAGATCTGCTACTTTATTGAATTTGAATCCTGAAAAGTAACAGTTTTGGACATATGAGGTTTCCACCCAAAAGAGACGATATAGTTCTAGGCGAGGTTCTCCAGGGCTTCTAACTTTTCCTCTACAGTACAGTATCTGTTTGTGTTCTTTCAGATTTGAACTTTTTTTGTGTGCAAATAAATACGATTCAAACACATGGAGCCACACACGCCCATGGCTCCCAGTTGCTTCCCTCTCCGTTGACTTCCAGTACAAAGTTTTTAAAAAGTGAAATATTAAAGTTATAAAATATTTAGCAAAAGTTGCCAATGACCTTTCCCTGGATCATAATAAAACGCTATGAAAAGTTTCAGGCCCACTTCGACCTGGGATGTTGGTATGAGTCAGAGACAAACACTCAAACACACAGATAACTTAACTTTATTGTCTCCGCCAGGCCGAAAGGCATGGCCGAGATTATGTTTTGCACCCTGTCCGTCCGTCCTTGTGTCCGTCCGTCCGGGTGTCTGTCTGTGGACAGCTAATGTCCGGCACCGTTGGCCCGATTGACGTGAAACTGTGCACACACACTCCCTTGATGCCAGAGCAGAACCTCTGCTCCAAATGTTTCACATGGGCCTGTTATAGCGCCACCATGAGGCCGATTTTTGCAAACCAGTTTTTTTTACAGTACCTCTACAGATTTTGTCCAAACATCACGCAAATCGGAACACAGCATCTCTATAGTCATTAGAGGAAACAGGATTTTTCATATCCATCCTGATTGGCAAGTTTTGCTTCCAAAGTTTGCAGGAGTGCTCCGTTATGAACAAAATGCATGAAATTTTTGCATGCACATTCCCACTAGGTCGAGGAAGAAATGCCACTTGAAAATTTTCAAATCAGCCTCATGGTGGCGCTATAACAGGCCGATTTGTGTTCTTACCTATAACTGCACCCATCTGTGTAAAACTTTGTATGCTCACTCCCCAGAGGCCAAGAAAGACTTTGCCCTGCAGTTTTCACATCTGCCTTTTATAGCGCCGCCGCCACCAGACTTATGTAAAACACATTTTCCAAATTTCATGCAAATCCGTACACATTAGAGATGCGCGGATGGCCTCTCACGTCATCCGAATCCGCATGTACAAATTAATTATCCGCCCGTTATCCAACCGCAATAATTATATTAGCCAATTTAAATATCCGCACCAACCGTTTTTCCCGTATGTCAAAATATTATTATTTTCTGGTATTCCCCGTTAGTTGTGTGATGCGATCACAAAATGCATTGATTTAGCCTATGGAATGTCGGTGCGTCTTTTTTCTTTTTTTTTAAACCGGTGCTGCGCTGAACATGAGCGCACATGCTCTGCTGCGCTGAACATACTCTGTGCGGCATGATGCGGCATCCAACATACAGGCATCCAACATACATGCGGCATCCAACATACAGAGCGCACTGCTCTGCTGCCAGCACAGCACCGGTTTGAAAAAAAGAAAAAAGACGCACCGACATTCCATAGGCTAAATCAATGCATTTTGAGATCGCATCGCACAGAGGCTGCTCTACACACTCACACAGACACAAGCACGCAGAGATTTAGCTATTTTATGGATAGATATATTAGATGTCATTAATTTATTTACCGCAATATTTCACCCGCGGTTTATCCGATATTAATTAATAATTATATTTGATTGACCCGAATCCACCCAAACTGCGGTTAACTGCGTCAACTGCGGCTAAAACCGCGATCCGCGCATCTCTAGTACACATGATCTCTATAGTCATGTGATCAAGACGGATCTGTTTGATTTTTCATCTTCCATCCTGATTGGCTAAGATTGACATCTAAAGTTTGCAGGAGTGGCCCATTTGGAAAAAAAATCTGCAAATCATGAACGCAGCGTCCGATTGCGGTGAAACTTTGCACGTGCATTCGCACTACATTGAGGAACAAATGCCACAAAAAAATCAGATTTTTTTTTTTTTTGTGAAAATCGATCTAGATTCTAGGCAATCAAGTGATGGATTTGAAAAACTAGTTAACTTGATCTAGGCAATCAATGTGTTAAGGCGACCTAGGCGGCCGCCTAGAGCGGCAGTTTGGAGAGGCGGCAAAAAAAGTCGGGAAAAAATAATAATAATGATAATAAATCGGTAAAATCAGAATTAAATAACATAACCCTAAACTAACCCTAAACCTAACCCTAAAACCGAAATAAAGTAGCCAAATACGTATCATAACCCGCCGAAAACCCGAAAAAGGGACCCCCGCACGCACGCTTCGCGCGCGTGCGGGGGCGCATCAGAGGAATCTCGCCTAAAGCGCTGATCAGCCTAGAACCGGCCCTGGATGTATCACTGTACATAACAGCGTAACACAAAAGTTCAGTCATCCCCCTGGGGGACATTTCCATCATCTCAGTGAGGCAATCCTTATATACAGCAGTGATAGACCATTAAGTACCATAAAGAAAAAACGAAGACAGAAAGAGAAATCTATAAGGATATTGCTGGTGTTTTTTTGTTTTCACATTCATTTGATCCATCGATGTAATCCATCATAAGAACATATGAAACAATACTTCATAACGGCAGGGGGGGGGGCAGAGTTTGTGTGAGGTATTAAAAAAAGGGTTTTCAGTTCAGCGGAAAGTAGTGTGTCCTTATTTTCTCTCTCTCTCTCTCTCTCTCTCTCTCTCTCTCTCTCTCTCTCTCTCTCTCTCTCTCTCTCTCTCTCTCTCTGTCTCTCTCTCTCTCTCTCTCTCTGTCTCTCTCTCTGTCTCTCTCTCTCTCTCTCTCTCTCCAGCATCTGTGATGTTTAACTTCCCCGACCAGGCCACAGTAAAGAGGGTGGTGTACAGTCTACCCCGGGTTGGAGTGGGAACCAGCTACGGTCTGCCCCAGGCCAGGTAGGACGGAACTCACTACTTCAACTTCATCGTCACAAAGAATGGCTGACCTTTTAAGTACAATGGAGCTCAGTTAGAACACCTTTGAACAAGGGATGGGACCATATGAAAATGACATGTCACGATTATTGTGTCAAAACATTTTGCGATTAACGGATATCGCGCATAATCAAAATATGCTTACAACTTAAAATGATACTTCTGTAACCCCAGCATCCCCATTCTGGAGCTAACAAGCTCACAACGCATTGCAACGCAATGCATTGCGAGCTTGTAGATCTGCTATTTTGGCAACTCGATTTATGTAGAATGAAATAAGAGTGTGCCTAATGCGCTCTTTACAGGTCTGTTTTATCAAAGAATAGAGCAGGGGTTCTGTTTTTATACCACGACCCCATATTATGAGTTCTTTTTTTTTGCCGACCCCATTGGTTGCCAATGCGCGACCCCAACGGCACCCTCCCGCGACCCCACTTTAGGTCGCGACCCATAGTTTGAGAGCCACAGGTATAGAGGGTTTAAGTGGTACTGATTTTTCAGCTCAACTAACGCTAATTCATCCTATAGTGTATAACAGAAGACAATTTCATGATACATTTAAATCTCTGCTGTACGATTATTGTTAGCGTTTTTGCGGATTATCGTCCCATCCCTACTTTGAACACCTCGGTATAGTAGCATCCTCTGCCCCCTCGCCCCCACCCCTCCTTTATCTGTAAATATACCTTTAGCTGCTGTTGAGCTTTTACCGATATGTATTGTATACATTATATGTATGTATTATATGATGACTTACTGATGAATAGAGTACAATAGACCACAATGGTCTATTGTACAGATAATACTTATCTGTACTGTTAACAATTGTGTTAATAAATGACTCAATCACTGAATCAACCAATCCCAGGCGGATCTCCCTGGCGACGCCTCGTCAGCTGTTCAAGTCGTCCAACATGACCCAGCGTTGGCAGAGGAGAGAGATCTCCAACTTCGAGTACCTCATGTTTCTCAACACCATCGCAGGTGAGATTTGGGTCAGGATCAACAAAAGTGCGCTCTCAAGACTCTTATCTGGAGCCCTCATTCAATGCCATTTTGATGATGCTTGCACCTCTTGGTTCTCCAACATCTCAATGGCCCCGATTCATAAAGGGATTTACGACCATATTTTGTACCTACCGGCATTTAGGACAAATCCTACACCTGCAGTCGGATTCATAAAAGTTTTTTGGTCTGTGTTTTGTGCGTCAAGTGCGCACGTTCTCAGGTCAGCCCTGAGGCTGTCTTACCAGGGCTGAAATGTGCGTATGTCTTTAGAATGCTTTATTCTTCATGCCAAAATCAATTACAACAGTGGCAAACCTCAAATAAAATATATATATGCCCAACATTTGTCAACACATATATATAAAAAATAAAAAAATAAATGTCAAACTATATATTGCTTGTAGCCTACAGTATGCATCATATAGACATGATGTGTAGATTCCACCGCTTTTTATTTATTTTCTAGGCTATCAGTTGCATTTAGAGTTGAATTATTAGGTCCCCGTCCCTCAGTGTGTTTGCCAGCGGGCCATCTCAGCCAAAGTGTCACGTAATAATGAAAATAGGCTATGATGCCTTAACCCATTTAGACCTGAGGCCCATTCTAAAAACGCCTTCTAAAACCTAACCTAAGTTTTCTGAAAACGTTCAAATTCTTACCAAAAACATGAATACAAAATGATGTTGCTATATGTATAGCAACAACTAATGAGACACAGAGGTGGCTCCCGGATTCAAAGGTATAACAACGTATAGGTGGCAGCAGGTCTAACTGAAACTGCGGAGGGACTGACGCACCTCTGTCCGTGCTGCAGTATTAATTTGTAGGCTAATAGTCTACTGTAGGCTACTCTACTGTATTTTGATCACATGAACACCACACACAACAGATCTAATATTCCCCATTCCGACGTAGGACAGTGATATATTAATCAAAAATGCACTAATTTAATCAATAAGTAATCAATAAGCTCTGGTCCATAATCGGATAGCAGCGTTCCACTTGTATGCTGGATTTCATCATCTTTTTACCTTGGTAAAAGTCTGCAATGTTCATTAGAAAAGGCTTATATATATCCTTTCCACGTTTTATTAGCCTTTTATTTGGTAATGGGGTTAAACCTTGTAAACTTATTTATTCTCATTACACATGAGAGCATTTATTACGTGATCCGCTTCCAGACAGAACAGTATTGTTGTCAAGGCGATGCGAAGCCGCATCTGTTATCTTTAGACGAGGCGGAGTTGAACTTCAAACTTTCATCAGCGTTGCCAGATGTTGTGAGAGAAATAAGCAACCAGGTCTAGGAAAACAAGCCCAAAAGAAGCAACTGGCACTTAGGCCATTATAAGCACTTTAATTAAACCGTTGTGAGCTTGTAGATCTGCTATATTTAAAAAAAATCTTGTAATAAAATGTGCAATATTTGGAAGATTTTTTAAACATTCTAACAACACAAATCTGCCTCCAGCTGGCACAAAACATTTTCAGATGGGGCTTATAGGGATAAATTAGCCTACATATTAACTTGGGGGTCCATGTCATAAAAATATTTGAGAACCACCGGTTAAAACAATTGAACAATTGTGAAGCAAGCCCAAATAACCAACTACACTTTAGAAACAAGCCCAAAAAAACGCGGTCCCCACAGCTACCAATATTTACAAGCAACTTTACAGAAAAATAAGCCCAAATTCGCTTATAATAAGCGGACATGGCAACGCTGTTTAGCACGGTTCAGCGCGGTGACGTTAAAGTTGGATGCTGTTGGACGCAGCCTTCCAGAGTAATCATCACACCTGGTCATACGCACTGGTTGTACGCACGTCTCTGTGATATACGAACCCCTTTGGGAATTGCACGTCCGTTTGTGACTATCAAAATACGACCTCCATTTACGAACTTTATTTACCCCATATTTACGACCCTCGTTATGAATCGGGGCCATTGTCACTAAAAAACTAAGCGTCAGACCTCCCAAAACAAACTGATTCTCAGCCTTGAAGACCTGAAGACCCGATTTTCTACAAATGTCCTCTAAATCCTTTTTAAAAAAGTTTTCTGAAAAACCTATGTCGTTATATATCAGGGGTGCTCAAACTTTTACATGTCACCGAGTGCCGCGCTATGAGCTTGTAGATCTGTTATTTTTGAACAATCTTGACAATTTGTGCAAATCTTTGAATATATGTATTTTTTGACACAACATTTTAAACTGGAACAAAACTTTTTCATGTCAAGGACCCCCAAAATGATATGTATTTAGCTGCAGACCCCCCCCCCCCCCCCCGTCTCAAAATCTCAAAATATTTTGTTCCAGGTACCCCCACCACAAGCTCATAGTGCGGCACTCGTACATCTGCTATTTTTGAATATCCAGAGTATAAAATAATGGTTTAAGTGGTTACACAGATATTTTCCCGGTTTTAATGGGTTAAAGGACGTGTAACACTGGTTTCTTTCTAAGTTGGTCTGAAAAAACATCTATTAGGAGACCACAAGATAGGTAAATGTTGGGGTGGTGGTCTCACCACCAACATTTACCTCCCCTTGCTGCCCCCTAGGGTGGGGAAGAGTGTAGTGGTGGAAATAGTGTTACATTATTTGGGGTAGTTGGGCTGCATTTCCTCAGTGATTATTCTATCGATCACTTTTTTGATTAATCGAATAATCAAGAAACGGTTTAATAATAAATAAATAAAACTTTATTTTTTAAAGTTGTTTATTTCAATGAATCAATTAACCATTTAAGCCCTATTTTCTACTTTGTCGCACAACTGGGTCATGCAAAAAGAAAATTGATCTGTTTTTTTTTCCTCGCATACAGTGACATGCCCAAAAATAGTCATAGATTATAGACTCATTATTTTTAATAAGTTGATTGATATAAATCAATCACCATATAAATAAATTGATTATTCATCTGCTACTTTTGTTAGAATTTGAATCCTGAAAAGTTTCAGTTTTGGACATATGAGGTTTCTTTCCACCCAACAGAGACGATGTATAGCAACATCATATTATTATCATTTTTTTTCTTCCAATAGGTCTAAATGGGTCAATCAACTGACGGTAGAGCGTGCTCAGCTCGGGACTTCTGTCCCATAGTATTTGGATTCCTTGTTGTCCAAGCCAGCTGATTGTAAAGACAGTCCTTGTTATCGTATGTCTCTTTTGGGTGAACTGTAAAACAGATAAACATTCACATACTGTCTATGTATTGTACATGGAATAGTATTTTTATTAAGATTTTTTGAATTACAAACGATCAACTTTCATGGGGTAAAAAACAAGAAATGCAAATCTTATAATGTTTTTTACATAAAAAACTAAATGTAATATCTAGGCGCTGCTTCTATGTTCCTGATGTCAGCAGTCTGAACAAACGAGATAAGCCGATGGAAACGCGCTCAAACGCGTCTGCTCGTGTTTGCTTTTAGGAACACAGTGTGCTTTTTTAAATCTGAGAGTCTGTTATCACAGAATGACGGAAGCGAGCAGCCATGGCGCGACACCAAGTGTCAGCTGGTATTTGCACATAGTCGAAAACTTGTATCTCTCTGAACGAATGAATAAACATAGATAGGCCAGACAGACACACTCAAATATAAAATACAGAATCAGTCATTTAAAACGCTGGTTCTCAAAGTGGGGTCCTTGGGCGGGTTCCGGGGGGTCCCCAGCTAAAATGTGTTACCGTGGTTATTTCAAAATAGCAGATATACAAGCTCACAGCATGTCACTTAGTGCCGCACTACGAGCTTACAAGTACATCTGCTATTTTTGAACTTTTTTGTTTTTTAAATCTCTAAATTTGGACTAATTTAGAATATTTTTTAACACAGATCTTCTCTTCTGGGGGTCCTTTGAGAACTACTGATTTAAAAGTAATGTAATATGTAATGTAAAATAAAGTAATTATTTAAATTCCACCTCTCTCTCCCTCTCGCTCACCCTCTCTCACGGCCCCCCCTGTCTCTCTCTCTCTCTCTCTCTCTCTCTCTCTCTCTCTCTCTCCATCCAGGGAGGACTTATAATGATTTGAATCAGTACCCCGTCTTCCCGTGGGTTCTCACCAACTTTGACTCTGAGGAACTAGACCTTACTCTGCCTGGCAACTTCAGAGACCTGTCGAAGGTTAGAACACACGCACGCGCGCGCGCACGCACGCACACACACACACACACACACACACACACACACACACACACACACACACACACACACACACACACACACACACACACACACACACACACACACACACACACACACACACACACACACACACACACACACACACACACACACACACACACACACACACACACACACACCTTGGCTTTATCCTTACTCGCCATCTCTTTTTTGAAATGTGTAATTTTATATTTCTTATATCCAGTATTATCTTGTGATATACTGTTAAAAAAAAAGGTAAGCCTTGCCGAGCCATGTGGCCCATAGAGCAGGATCCATTCTGTCCAGTTTCTGTAGCGTGAGGCAGCTTGATGCACAAGTAGTACACCCCCTGGACATGAGTACACTAGTACTTACCCCCAATCCAACCCTTGATGCTGAGTGCCAAGCAGGGTAGCCTCGGAAACCCATGCCTTTTTTTTTTTTTTCAAAAGAAAAAAAGCCTGGGAGAACCATGCAGGAACGGCGGTCTCTAAACCTTGTTATCTCCTAACCAATCAGAGTGCAGAGGGGCGTCGCTCTAAATTTGGTGACGTCAGCGTGTTCCGTACACAGGCCGGGGGGGGGGGGGAGGGGGCGGACGGTAGGGGAGGCGGGGACATAGATTGGTGAAGCAATACATCCACACGGCGTAGTGTCATCAGTGGGTTGTACCTAGGGGGGCTGAGTTGCACTCGGGGGAAAACACAGATTTCCCCCAGCTGGTATAGACGGTGGGATGCGGGGTTTTCAAACTCATATGCTGTAAAAGTATACTGATCAAAAAGCAGGCGTCATGGCTTGCCAGATCACAGGCACAGAACCTTGTTGCCACTCGACAAGGAATGCTACATTAGCAAATTAAACAAGAGTCCGACTGGAATGTTGTCCTGACTGGACAAAGGATCCAACACAACACAATGGCCCGAGGTTATCGGATTTAATCGCCTGGTAAGAGACACTATTACATTTTCTATAGATATGATCAATTAAACTCATCATAATATCAAAAAGCAAAAGCCATTCATTCATCAATGATGTTTATAGAACACGTTTTAGTGAATTCCAAGTACAGGAGACATCGCCATTACAGTTTGGAAACGCAGTCAACATGCAGCGATTTACACACAAAACAAGCCAAACCCTAGACTATCCTCGTTTAAAAACCTACAGAAAACACAATTGTTAATCTGGCAATGAACACGGAGCTAAAGCAGTGTGTAAATCCTGCATGATATTAAATGACGCACTTCGCCAAATCGTAATGGCGTTGGTACGTGCTGTTCACAAAACAGTCTCTAAACTGTACTTCAAATTCACTATAAACATTATTGATATTGATGACTTAATGGCTGTTGGGTTTTGATATTATGGTAAGTTTAATTGATCATATCTTGTAATAGTGTCTCTACCAGGCGATTAAACACTGTGCATATGTAAACATGTTTGGTAACAAAGAGGACAAAGGAGGTAACCAGAAGACTCGCCCCAAAACACCCTCGCCCCCATTTTTTCACCGACCAGCGGTTCTTGTATTCTTGTATTTGTTTTACAGAGGATAAGGTTTGAAATAAGTTCAGGGTTAGGCATAGTTTTACTGAGGTTCAGTTTAGTAATAAGGTTATGTTTTGGCACAGTTTTACTGAGGTTACGTTTAGGAACACCAGGTGAATCCCGGCGGGTTTGCCCCGGGGCGACTTTGTTTTGGGGTGAGTGTTTTGGTATTCAGACGGAGATGGAAAGGGAAACAGATCTCCGGTCTCAGTGGTGCTTGTGCTGAAACTTGACTCATGCAATAAGATATAAAGATAATCTGATAAACCACATGAACCCCAGCTTACGTATTCTGGGGGGAACATAAACCAAACATTGCCAATCTAGCTCACAGTTACAACGCGTCGCGTTCCGACGCGCTGTGAGCTCATAGATTGTCAATGTTTGGGCGTTCCTCGGCGTTCCCGTCTATCTCCGTGTGTATATAGGAAGCTGCGCTGGAATCCAGCGCCTGGGTTGTGATCCGCCCTTCAAGACCATCGATTGGGCTCGCTCTTTCAGTCTACAAGCAGGGAGGCATTGGGTCCCATATAGACTCTCTCTCTATGGGTATGACCCGGCTGGGGATCGAAACCCGACCTCCCAATCTCAGGGCGGACACTCTAACCACAAGACCACTGAGCTGGTGATGTACCGTAGTAGTATGTAGTAGTAGTAGTATGGGGCGGCAGTGGCTCAGGGGTAGAGTGGTATAGTTAGTGCAATCTGCAGATCATGCCACACCAACAATTTTCGGCTTTAGTGACTTATTACCCAGAGATATGTCCACCATCTATGGTTGAATCTAACCCGCTGTGATGGACAGGTACTTTACCCCCCTGAGCCACCCAAGCGCCTGGGCTGTCATGCCCTTGATTGCCTGGTCAGGTCATCGCCAATTAATTGAGTTTGGTGCGGCAGGCGGGCAGCACGCCACATGGGAACGCAGAAGGGGGTAGACATGGTTTTGCCTAATTTCTCATTTCTGCTGGGAAGATTATCCAAACTGACTGGAACGACCTGCCTGAGGATATTACGCTAGCAAAGATCACTTTAATCTTCCATAATCATTTCTCAAATCCCATTTCTACACAGACTACCATTTCATTAATTGACGCTCTATGTCACTTTATTCATCGCAGCTCATGACTTTCTTTCAAATATTGTGAATTGTATCTGTTAGTTTTTGTTAGTTTTTTTGCATTTATTTCTGTTCACACACTTTGTATCTCACTTTGTGAGATGTGCAAGTCAAATAATACATTATTCTCATTATTGTTTCTATACAGTGCATATAAACACCACTGGCTTACAAAGGCTTAAAGGAGTAGTTCACCCAAAATAAATCATCAAGTCATGGAGATGTTTTAGTTTTTGTCGCATTCCTAAGCCAATAATTTGATGACCGGCGGAAATATGCTAATGTATCCGGTAAGAGACTCAAAGAGTGTCCATTGAGTCTCCTACTGGAGAGTCCGCCGGTTATCAAATTATTGGCTTAGGAATGTGACAAAAACAAAAAAAAATCTCCGTGAATTCAAGGCTTCATGGGGTGTGTAATGGATAGAAAATAAGTAATTATTTGGGTGAACTACTCCTTTAAGCTTAATTTATACTCTTTGTCGCTTGCCAAAAAGAACATCTCTACAAGCTAACAACGTGTCACAGTGCTTTGGCAATGCTTGTTGGTGTGAAAGAGCTCAATGCTGTGAAACCGGCTCTGTTGACATTATTACCTGGATTAACTCTTAAAAAGAAGAAACCATAATATAATGGACCTCCTTTTCTGGTCATCTTCTGTAGACCTAACGTACTATTTGTCGCTGTCTCGTCTTCCAGCCAATCGGAGCTCTGAATCCCAAGCGGGCGGCATTCTACGCGGAGCGCTACGAGACGTGGGACGAAGACGGCACGCCCCCTCACCACTACACAACTTTATACTCCACTGCACACACAACGCTGACCTGGATGCTGAGAATAGTAAGTAGGCACGCACACACACACACACACACACACACACACACACACACACACACACACACACACACACACACACACACACACACACACACACACACACACACACTTACTATACCTCTCTCTCTCTCACTCACTCACTCACTCACTCACTCACTCACTCACTCACTCACTCACTCACTCACACACTCACTCAACATTTAATTGAATTTCTTCTTGTATTTTTAGGAGCCGTTCACCACATTTTTCCTCAACGCCAATGAGGACAAGTTTGACCACCCAGACCGCTCGTTCTCTGGTATCGGCCGTTCATGGAGGAACTGTCAGAGAGACACGGCTGACGTGAAGGTATCCGTCTGGTTCAGGAATGTTTGGTAGTGTAAAGTGTACAAGCCTGTAGTTCGGCTATTTTCGCTATCTTTGTGTGACAATATACAGTATATATAGGGCTGGTTATGGTTACTCAGACTGTAAGGATGATTAAGCAAACATTGTTCTATCTACATTAATGTGTAATGAAAGGAATAGCACAATGCTTTAACAACGTTTATTCAGGCCCGGGCAGCTTTTACAAATCATGCTTTTTAGCTGCTCTTCAATGTGAGTAAGTTCAACAGATAGGACTGGTCAGCAAACCCAGCCCTACACTTTACATATTAATTTTAGATTTTAAAGAGGTGGTGCCATGTTTTTGCACTTTTTCTGTTTTTCATGTGTCTATGAGGTTGATAGAACTTCATAAAGGCCCCCGGTGGTGTTTTATGTCTTCTCTGACTATTTGGAGTTTCTTCCTGGAGGCTGAAACCTTGAGGGTCAAAAATGCCAATAGAGAAACAGCGCTTTAGTGACATCACAATGCCCTACCCTCCCCCTCATTATCATAACACAACAGGTGTGGGCATGAGGAGGAGGAGGGACTAGGACAGGTGGGTGGTGCTAAGGTGGTGGAGGAGGTGCTAAGGTGAGAACTAGGTATACTTAATGAACTGGAGGCGTGTCCACATAAAAACATAATTTTAACAATTTCTGTACACTTTTTTTTTGTTGAAAAAAATCCTTACATAATAATAATACCTTCTGATCAGGTTTTAGGGTTGAAAAATATCACGGCACCCCATCTTTAACCACTTCAACCATTATCTAGGTTACTACTATGGCTGTTCAAAAATAGCACATATACAAGCTCATAGCACGTCACTTCGTGCCGCGCTATGAGCTTGTAGATCTGCTATTTTTGAAAAATCTTGGAAAATGTTGCAAATCTTTGAATATACACATTTTTTAAAGCGAATTTTTTTTTACTCGAATCTTTGCTTCTGGGGTTCTCAAACATTTTTGAGATGGGGGTTCGTGGCCAAATACATATCATTATGGGGGTCCTTGACATGAAAAAGTTTGAGCACCACTGACAGAAAAATAAGTTTTTCAGAAAACTGTTAGGATTTAGAAGACATTTGTAGAATCGGCCTCAGGTCTTAACACATTCCATGCCAGAGGTTAATCTCATAATGTACTCACCAGTGCCAACGTTTTATTGTTGTTTTTTTTTTTTTTTCACGTCGCCATAGACCTTGTTAAAATCCTTAAGATTGAGCTCTGCACTGTTTGTAAACATCGCCCAGATCTCCCTGCGTCTACCAGAAAAAAACACGTGTCAAACGGACCTCCATTGTTGTAGTTAGAACGGTTTACGTTAAACAGTGATATGCGAGGAGAAAAAACTACAAGGAGAAAATGGAGTTTCAGTGTGCGCTTTAGAATGGGGGCCGACGGGATCGGCAAAACGGGATCCCAAAATAATTCCGCTTCCGGTGGTGTTACAATGAAATGTGCCGTACTAAAAATGTCATTTTTTTTTTTTTTTTTTTTTTTATGAAAAAAAAACACTTCGTGTAGATCTACGCGATTGGCACGTGGCGGCTTTAAATAGGTTCGCGTAGATCTACGCGATTGGCACTCAATGTGTTAATGGGTTAACTACTTACTAGAGACTAGAGAGCCTTAATGGCCCTACACTAGATTATATAATAAACAGAATGATACAATGATGAAAATCCTATTATCACAGACTTTCTTTCTCTCGTTGATTTGTTGATACATGACACATCAAACAAGTTATTTAACCCATTCAATCTGGGAACGCATCTACAAATGTCTTCTAAATCCTAACAGGTTTCTGAAAAACGTATGTTTCTACATTATCAGTGGTGCTCAAACTTTTTCATGTCAAGAACCCCCAAAACTATTATGTATTTGGCCGCGGACCCCCATCTAAAGATATTAAGTTCCAGGGACTCCCAGATTCAAAGATTTGCACAAATGTTCACGATTTGTTTTTTTTTGCATATCTACAAGCTCATAGCGCGGCACTCGGTGCCGCGCTATGAGCTTGTATGTCTGCTATTTTTGAATAGCCAAAGAAATCTAAAATGACATAGATGCACAAAAATAAAACATGCTTCTCAATTATTTGATTAATCGATAAAATACTGTATAGTTGCCGCTATAAGCGTGTGTGTGTTGTTGTGCGTGCACCAGGAGCTGATCCCAGAGTTCTACTACCTGCCAGAGATGTTCGTCAACAGTAACGAGTATGAGCTGGGGGTGCGTGAGGACGCGGCACCCGTCTGCGACGTGGAGCTACCCGCCTGGGCCAAGAAACCTGAGGACTTTGTTCGCATCAACCGCATGGTGAGACAGAGAAACTAGTCTAATCCCCGTTGTATTGTGTTATATTATACAGAACTACATTATTATATTTTTTATATTTTTATACTATGTTATGTTATGTTATGTTATGTTGTATGTTTGAAAATATCAAAAAATGGCCAAAGTATATTTATAACATATTGTGAAAATGTGTTTCCAGGGTCTGACTAGAACCAAACATTTGGCTTAAAACTTGTGTTTGTTCATAATTATAAGCAGTGTTTGATCCCATGGCAGTAGACGTTCATAGGTTAACCTCTATCGCAGTTGTTCTCAACCTGTGGGTCGGGATCCATGTGATTTTAGGGGGGGGGGGGGGTCCCCAGATGGCAGTGAAGTGACTTATAAGACCTTATCATTACCTAAAGAAAAAAGACCAATAAACTATATTATAGAAACTGATCAAACATTGGCCAAATAATATAATAAAAAGGCAAAAGCGGTGAAAATAGACGATCGACAAGCTCTCAACGCCTTCAGTGTGGAACAGAGTCAAACTAAATGTAATGCCTCAATTCCTACAATTCCAAGTGCTATGTCAGGGTGTTCAAATATGATTATTTTGGGGTGGTCCCCAGCTCAAATATGACTGTTACGGGTTGTCGCGGCCTGAAAAGATTGAGAACCACTGCTTCGTCATATTTGTTCAGATTGCCTCGTGCCAGGCAGCTCCTCCAGTGGATCGACCTCATATTTGATCCTCTATCACAGTAGTTCTCAACCAGTGGTCCGGGGACCACCAGTGGTCCTTGAGGGGGTTCCAGGTGGTCCCCAGCTAAATGATGTTTGGTAGCCAAATGGACCCTTATTATTAGATATTTAACTCTCTCAAGAGTTAAATTATTGTTTAATTACTGCATTATTACTTAACTTAGAGTCTACACAATTAGAATGTAGAAGTTGTTATTTTGATCAATGTTGGCCTGTCATCTCTCCTATAGTACCAACATCAATACAGCATGGAATTGTGGACAAAATCTTATCCAACGATAACAAAACATTCTAAGTTTTGGGTCTGAGAGGCTAAATCTCATCAAACGGTGGATCCGTGGCTCAAATGCCGAATAAATAATGGGCCTTGATATGAAAAGGGTTGAAAACCACTGCTCTATCATATGTTCTGTCCCGTCAGGCGCTGGAGAGCGAGTTCGTGTCGTGCCAGCTCCACCAGTGGATCGACCTCATATTCGGCTACAAGCAGCGCGGGCCCGAGGCGGTGCGAGGGCTCAACGTCTTCAACTTCCTGTCGTACGAGGGAGCCGTCACCCTGGACAACCTGGAGCCTGGAGCGCAGCGGGAGGTCTGTCGCCATGACAACAACAACAACAACAACAACAACACACACTCACAACCACTCTCATCATCTCTCACACAAAACAAATAAGATCACTACAAAATGCATGATGCATACTGCGTTGTGTAGAGTATGTTGAGTATGTACTGTAGGACAGAATATGAGGATGTGAAAGCTGTAGGCCTCTAGTAGTCGAATAGTCGACTAATTAGTCGAGAGGTGTCTGAGTTGACTGCCAATCTCTTAGTCGAATTATAAAAAAAATATTTAGAAAAAAATATATATATATGTATATATATTATTTTTTTTCGACTGAGAGATTGGCCTAGTTTGTTATATTAATTAACTAATAGTTTGCCAAAAATAGGATATACATCATGATTTATTGGGAGAAACCAATAGTATATGTTAAATCAGACACTAAGCACCCCTACAGCCCAAATGGAATTTTTCTCTATTGCATAACATATTTTTTGCATGATTTGACTGAGAGAATCTCAGTCAAATCATGCAAAAAATATTATGCAATTTGCATTAGTCGACTGCCAGTCGACTATTGGCAATTAGTCGCCAATCAGATTCGACTATACAAATCCTTAGTCGGGGACAGGCCTAGAAAGCTGCAACATATTTTCCACTTTCCGGACGTTTTAGATATATTTGTGTGACACTGTCGTATGACAAAGTATAAAATAGGTCTTAAAGGGATAGTTCACCCCTAAATGACTTTTTTTCTATCTATTAGTCACCCCATGGAGACTTGAATTCATGGATATTTGTTTGTTTTTGTCACATTCCTAAGCCAATAATTTGATGACCGGCAGCGGTTCCGGTAGGAGACACAAAGAGTCTCCTACGTGTCTCCTACCGGAACCGCTGCCTACCGGTCCGCTGGTCATCAAATGATTGTTTAAGTGGTTAATCAGTTAATCAGCATTAGGTTGATTTAAAATATGTAATAGATTTTTTTTTGTTGATAAGAAATATAAAAGAGAAAAACATGCTCCTCTATTATTTCGATTAATCAAAAATGTATTTGATAGAATAATCACTAAGACAATAATCAATAGTTGCAGCTATGAATGTTAGTTAGTTAGTAGACATGTCAACTACAATGTAAATGAATGTCTTATGTTTTGTGTGTGTGTGTGTGTGTGTGTGTGCGTGTGCGTGTGCGTGTGCGTGTGCGTGTGTCCAGTCGATGGAGGCTCAGATTCAGGCGTGCGGTCAGATTCCATCCCAGCTGCTGATAGAGCCACACCCACCCCGATCCTCCGCCATGCACCTGGTGAGACCACCTCCACCTCTTTATATGTACTGTTTATCAACGTATTCATGGATTAAAGTTCTCTGTCACCACGACTACAGATTTCAGTCACTTGGATTCCATAGAGTTAAAGATGGGGTGCCATGATATTTTTCAACCCTAAAACCTGATCATAAGGTATTATTATTATGTAAGGATTTTTTTCAACAAAAAAAAAGTGTACAGTAAGTGTTAAAATGTTGTTTTTATGTAGACACACCCACCAGTGCATTAAGTATACCTGGTTCTCACCTTAGCACCTCCTCCACCACCTTAGCACCACCCACCTGTCCTAGTCCCTCCTCCTCCTCATGCCCACACCTGTTGTGTTATGATAATGAGGGGGAGGGTGTGGGCTTTGTGATGTCACTAAAGCGCTGTTTCTCTATTGGCACATTTGACCCTCAAGGTTTCAGCCTCCAGGAAGAAACTCCAAATAGTCAGAGAAGACATAAAACACCATAAAAACACCACCGGGGGGCTTAATGAAGTTCTATCAACCTCATAGACACATGAAAAACAGAAAAAGTGCAAAAACATGGCACCACCTC